>NW_006760386.1:8207877-8238674 GCF_000271605.1 Fomitiporia mediterranea MF3/22
TCATCTATGATGTAAAAAAGATATTCGTACTGCTGTAAGCTGTACTAGGGCAGGTCCCAAATATTAATATGGAGATGATCTCTATAGGATTGTGCAAGAGGTGTTGTTTGTATTTTTGGTATTTCATTACATTGTATGTTTGCTTTAATACAATCTGTACACTGTGCATTTTTATTGTCTGTTATCCTTTGACTTATAATCTCAGGATACTCTTGTATGAGTTTGCACAAGTAATCAAAATTAACATGACTCATTTGTTGATGTAAATCAACAATAGTGATTACATTAATAGATCATTTATTATGATGAGAAACTATCATATACAAGTTATTTCATACATGTATTTCACCAATCTTTGTATGAGCAGGAGAATAAATAATACATTCATTGTTTGTTTTTGTTAAAACATATCCTGCTTTACATAATAGCACTTTACTAACGAGTGTGAAGTTCAGATTGGGATGATAGTATATGTTTTGTAGTGAAATCGTATTCACCTTAGTATGCTCATCAGCTTTGTCTCATAGTTTTACATTAAATGTCATTACTCTACTTTTGCTAAGTATGAATGACAATTTATTCACAATTGTAATGTTTATTAGGGTTGAGTTCCAAACGTTTGTAAGATGGAACAAGTATGGAGTAGTGTGTACATTTGCACCAGAGTCCAATATATCAATACAATGTATTAGTTTAGTATCATTACAATGTATTGTGTTGATACATATGTTTGGATTGTAATTGAACTCCTCAATGACTTCTTTCATATTGTCAAATGAGTTCATGAAGTTGTCTACTTGTATGACACCATCCTCTTGTACTTTGAATGCTGAAAATACGTCAGATTCAGCAGATAGAGCAGATTCAGCAGATAGAGCAGATTGAACAGGTAAGCTGCTGGAACTTGATGCTGAGGCTTCTGTGATTGCAGACTCTAGCATTAGTGTTTCATTAATGTCTTTAATGAATGCTGTTTTGTTATCATCTCTAATGAATACTGTTACATTAAGTGTAGGTTGAGACAGTGTAGTAGTAGTAGTAGAAGCAGTAACTGTTTACCTATACTTTTTCTTTCAAGCTTCCATTGTTTTGCTTGTTAGAGGGTTTCAGCAGTCTTTTGACATATGCCTGTACTTATTACAGTTGTAGCATTTAACTTTATTGTAAGACTTTGTTTTGCCTTTAGCTACACTTTTGCCTTTTGTTTGTAGACTGTCTTGTTCAGTATCTTGTTTTGTTTGAGAGTACTGAGAATGATACTCAGTATATGTGTTTTGTAATTTGTGTATCAACTTAGCTGGCATTAGAATGTCTTTCTGAGCTGCTGTAACTGTTGGTAGTTGATTATAATAGGTAATCTGCCTGTCTAGCATTGTTGCTACCCATCTATACTCACAAGGAGTAGCAAGGTTAATTGCTGAGATGTATGTATCATTATTAGGGGCTTTATTATGTACAGACAACTGTCTGTAAATTTGTTCAATGTTGTCTAACATCTTATCAAACTGTGATACATGCCCTTTTACTGTAAACAATGTAGATATGTCTACAGCATGTGTCATTATTGTTTGAACATTGTATCATTCAGAAAGTGCCTTCATGAGACTTCTAACACTTGTATGTGTTGTGAAGTTTGTATAAATTGTATCAGTTATTGTTTTCATTATACAGTGATACAAAACATTGCCTGTACATATGCTAGCATCATTGGAGGAAGGGGGATTGTGCTCTAGATGGTCTAAGAGCATCATGGCAGCAAGTGCACTGTGTATACACAAGTGCTATATCTTGTATCCCTTCACACTAGCCAACTTTTCTGTTCCCTTAAAGAACTTTGTAATGTTGGAGTCCTTCATTGTAGTGTTAACAAAGGTATACATTGTAGACAACATTGTAATGGGTTTGGGGGGAGAGGGAGGTCTTGGGCTTGGTGGTCTGGCAGGAGGCAAAGGTGTTCTGTAAGAGTGAGTGTGTAGAGGCATTCAATGAGCACTAAGGCTCATAACCTTTTAACAAGCATAGCAGGAGTGCTCCAAGTACTCTCTCTTATTAAGACATCAAGCAAGTATCTACCTTATATACTACATAGTAAAGTCTGATAGTCTGAGACATTCCAAGTGCAGTAATTCTACATAAGGCAATTGGGGATTTCCTAATCCAGAGCACAATCTAATAGTGCCTATTGAATGCTCTCACACACTCACTCTTACAGAACACCTTTGCCTCCTACTAGACCACTAAGCCCTAGACCTCTCTCTCCCTACAAACCCAAAACAATGTTGTCTACAACACATACCTTTGTTAATACTACAATGAAGGACTCTAACATTATGAAGTTCTTTGAGGGAACAGAAAAGTTAGCTAGTGTGAAGGGATACAAGATATAGTGCTTATACATACACAGTACACTCACTACCATGATACTCTTAGACTATCTAGAGTATGATCCCCCTTCCTCTAATGATGCTAGCATACATACAGGTAACATTTTGTATCATTGTATAATGAAAACAATAACTGATACAATTTATGTAAACTTTACAATGTATACAAGTATTAGAAGTCTCATGAAGGTGCTTTCTGAACAATACAATGTTCAAACAACAATGACACATACTGTAGACATATCTACATTGTTTATAGTAAAAGAACATGTATTACAGTTTGATAAGATGTTAGACAACATTGAACAAATCTACAAGTAGTTGTCTGTACATAATAAAGCTTCTAATAATAATACATACATTTCAGCAATTAACCTTGCTACTCCTTGTGAGTATAGATGGGTAGCAACAATGCTAGACAGGCAGATTACCTATTATAATCAACTACCAACAGTTACAGCAGCTTAGAAAGATGTTCTGATGCTAGCTAAGTTGATACACAAATTATGAAACACATATACTAAGTATCATTCTCAGTACTCTCAAACGAAACAAGATACTGAATGAGATAGTCTATAAACAAAAGGCAAAAGTGTAGCTAAAGGCAAAACAAAGCCTTATAATAAAGTTAAATACTACAACTGTAATAAGTACAGGCATATGTCAAAAGACTGCTGAAACCCTCTAACAAGCAAAACAATGGAAGCTTGAAAGAAAAAGTATAGGTAAACAGTTACTGCTTCTACTACTACTACTACACTGTCTCAACCTACACTTAATGTAACAGTATTCATTAGAGATGATAACAAAACAGTATTCATTAAAGACATTAATAAAACACTAATGCTAGAGTCTACAATTGTAGAAGCCTCAGTATCAAGTTCTAACAGCTTACCTGTTCAATCCACTCTATCTACTGAATCTGATGTATTCTCAGTATTTGAAGTACAAGAGGATGGTGTCAGGCAAGTAGACAACTTCATGAACTCATTTGACAATACAAAAGAAGTCATTGAGGAGTTTAATTACAATCCAAACATATGTATCAATACAATACATTGTAATGATACTGAACTAATACATTGTATTAATATATTGGACTCTGGTGCAAATGTACACACTACTCCATACTTGTTCTGTCTTACAAACGTTTGAAACTCGACCCTAATAAATGTTACAATTGTAAATAAATTGTCATTCACACTTAGCAAAAGTAGAGTGATGACATTTAACATAAAACTACAAGATAAAGCTGATGAGCATACTAAGGTGAATACGATTTCACTACAAAACGTATACTATCATCCTAATCTGAACTTCATACTTGTTAGTGAAACACTATTATACAAAGTAGGATATGTTTTAACAAAAACAAACAATGAATGTATTATTTATTCTCCTGCTCATACAAAGATTGGTGAAATACATGTATAAAATAACTTGTATATGATAGTTTCTCATCATAATAAACAATCTATTAACACAATCACTATTGTTGATTTACATCAACAAATGGGTCATGTTAATTTCAATTACTTGTACAAACTCATACAAGAGTATCCTAAGATTATAAGTTAAAGGATAACAGACAATAAAAATGCACAGTGTACAGATTGTATCAAAGCAAACATACAATGTAATGAAATACTAAAAATACAAACAACACCTCTTGTACAATCTTATAGAGATTATCTCTATATTGATATTTGGGGACTTGCCCTAGTACAAGCTTACAGTGAGTATGAATATCTTTTTACTATTGTAGATGACACTACACAATGGGTAACTATGCTACCTATGTGGCATAAAAGTAATGCTTTTACTGAATATGTAAAGCATACAACAAGACTCTTTATACAGTACAGTATAAGAGTTAAAACTCTCCAAAGTGATAATGATACAGTGTTCCTAAGTAAAGACTTTACTATGTATATTGAAAGTCAAGGAACAATATGTAGATTAACAGTACATGATACACTGTAGCAGAACAGAGTTGTGGAATGTATGTATAAGACTATCTTTAACAGTGTATGTATGTGTCTGTTATCAGCAAAGTTACTTATAAAATTCTGAGTATATATAGTACAATATCAAACGTTTATTCATAACAGAATACTGAGAGTTGCTATTAATTTCACAATGCTATATTACAAACAGTATAACAAACATTATCAAATAGATAATATATGAGAATTCAGTGTATATTGTATTATACAGAACGAACGAACACATAAACTACAACCTAGAGGCCAACATACACAATAGCTAGGTTATGATAACAATAGTAAAGGTCACTTAGTGTACCATGATAATAAAATTACTGTTGAACACAATGTACAATTCATAGACAAACTAATGTCTAGGATTGAAGGGGAGAATAATCATAACAATGATACATCAAACAATGATAAAACTCTTCCTAATAATAATAATAAAGATAAAGAACCTGTCATACAACACTCTACACAAGAGTGAAGACTGGTTAAACAAACTATAGGTTTAAATTACAAAGACAATATAAACCTAGCTATGTATCTAACAGAATTTAACAAATTCCTCAACAAAATCTATAATGATCCATTAACATATTACAATACTATAACATGTATAGACAAAGAACAGTGGATCAAAGCTATGAAGGATGAAATACAGTCACTTTAACAATGAAACACATGGATATATACTATCCCCCCTACAAATACAAATATAATTGGAACAAAATTTGTCTATAAAATCAAAAGACTGGCTAACAGCTAAATAGACAAATATAAAGCACAATTTGTAGTGTAAGGATATGCTCAAAAGAATAGAATAGACTTCTATTCTGACAACTTATTTGCTCTAGTAACAAAACTATCAACAGTACAATTATTGTTATCTTGGGCAGCATCTAAGAACTACAAAATACATTAGATAGATGTAAAATCTGCATATCTTTACAGAGAACTAAATGAGGACAAACTCATTTATGTGAAACTACTGCCAGGCAGGCTACTTACAGATATTAAACTTGGACAAGCATTACACTTAAATAAAGTGTTATACAGATTGAAACAAGTAGGCAGACAATAGTACAAGAAGATTACCAAACTACTGCTTAAGATCAGATTAGAACGAGCTAATTATGATCATACTGTATTTTACAAGAAACAAAATAATAAAACGATTCTTGTAACATTTATGCACATTAATGATATTATGATTATTGGCAAAACTATCACTATAATAACAGCATTTAAACATGCATTAAGACAACACGTTACATTTACTGACAGTAACAAAATACATTAGTTACTTGGTATTGAAATAAGCTGAGATAGACCTTAATGAACAATTAGCTTATAGCAAAAGCATTATATTGAAAGTATAATCAAGTGTTACCACTTTAAAAACGAAAAGGCACTATGAATGCTTATTACTCCTAGAATAGATCTATCTAATGATACAAACAATATGTACAATACAAACGAAAGTAATAATGAAACAATACCATACATGAATATGGTAGGATTGTTAAGATATGTTGCAGACTGCACACAGCCAGACATATCTTATATTACTGGGCAATTAGTACACTACTTACAAAAGCCCTAAACACATTACTACAAAGTAGTGAAACATTGCTTTACATATTTAAAATATACAACAAATTGCTAGCTTCAACTTGGAAGCACAAACGCCTTAAAACTATAAGGCTATTGTGATACAGACAGACGAATGACAGAAGGACATAAAGTAATAAACAGCTACATCTTTCAATTAGCTAAATCAACCATATCCTAGTCAAGCAAACAGTAAAACCTGGTACCACTATCTGTTTACAAAGCAGAGTTGCAAGTGCTAGCATATGCTACTCAAGAAGCTATTTGGCTCAAACAATTCGCCAAAGAAGTACTACAGACTGAATTAGCACCCATTACAATTTATTGCAATAATCAAGATGTAATAAAGACTGTAAAGTCTGACAAAATAATGTACAACACTTGCACTAAACATCTTGATTTATGAAAAGACTTTGTGTAATGTTACATTCAAAACGATTACATTAATGTATACTATGTTCAATCACAGAACCAATTAGCAGACATCCTCACAAAAGCTCTCCACATCCTACAGATCAAGCATCTAAACAAACTATTAGGTATATGGTCCTAGTTCTTAATTAATGCTTGAAGGGGAGTATTAGATTGTGCTCTGGATTAGGAAATCCCTAATTGCCTTATGTAGAGTTACTGTACTTGGAATGTCTGGGACTATCAGACTTCACTATGTAGTATATAAGGCAGACACTTGCTTAATGTCTCAATAAGAGAGAGTACTTGGGGCACTCCTGCTATGCTAGTTAAAACCAGATATTAATACTAACATGCTAGGATGTAAGTCCTTGTCCCTTGTAAGCTAGAGGCAACCTGATGAACCTATACTAAGTGATAAGTCCTTGTCTACACAAGGCTAGAGACACCCTGATAAACTAGTACATACTAATAATGTAGAATTAAGGTATGTAACTGTACCAGTACATATAGTTAGACAAATGTGTACTGTAGAGCAGACACTAGCAAGTATTAACACTACTAGACTCAAAGAAATAGTAAACAAAGGTATAGAGAGTAGAAACACTCAGGCAATTGGATTCAAGGATTTGTCCAATTGAGTACAGAAGGTTGAGTTTGAGAATTCAACTGACTGAGTACAGGCAATTGAGCTTGAGGATTTGCTCAATCAATTTCAGGCTACTAAGTTTGAGGATTCACTTGATAGAGGACAGGCAATTTGGTTTGAGGATTCACCAAGTCAATATAGAGAGCTAACAGCAAGTATCAAGGAATTTGCAAGCTAGTACAAGGAGTACATTGTGTATATAGTCAGTATCAGTAAGAGTGTAGATAAGTATCTAGTGAGCACACTTACTTCAGAACAGAAACACATTGACAACAGTAATGTTGAGGGTAATAAGACACCTAAGACCCTTTTAGACAGTAAAGAAAGTAGCTAGGACTTGAAGAACAAGAGTAACAGACAAGGCTAGGAGAGCCAGACATCAAAACTATAGAGATTCAATGAGGAACAAGACTTTCAGAAGGCAAGTAAGACCTTCAGACACATTGTAAGAGCTAGAGCAATTGAGATAGACATAGGACATGTCAGCCCATTTCACAGATCAATAGACATCAACAATTTGAATAAGAGAACGTACAAGTTTGATAGAATGTATCAGGAAGAGGAGAAAGCAACTCCTTCATCAAACAAGAGTGGACTCAATAGTATAGTAATAGAAAAGTATGAAACGCTTCAGGCAGGCTACAGAACAAAAGCCAGACATCCTACAGTACTAAAAGACAATAGGGATCATAACTATCAATCTAAGAGTGTAGAAGAAACACTCAAGAGTCCAGACAAATGATTACATTTGTAGAAAGTGAAAGGAAAGTGTAAAGTGAAAGGAAAACACAAAGCACAAGGAATGGAACGAAAACCAGAACTGCCAGGCATTCAATACAATTGTGAAATCAATTCAGACTATCCAAGCAAAACAGACATTGTATCAACAGAACAGTACTTTGAGGATAGCAAAAGTGAATGTAAATTGGAACTACAAGGATTAGTACTTGATCCAGAGGGCAAAAATCAAGCATACACCCACAAAATTAAGTGTTTAACCTTATACATAGCAGATATCAACTACACATTGTACAGGAGCAATGTACAGGAGTACCACAATAGATACAACACCCTAGCCAGGTCCAGGAATAAGAGAGAAAGTGAAATACCTGGATATATACAGTCTCAAATAGAAATACCAAGTTTTTCAGGACACTAGAGTACCCCTCACAAAAATAAAAGGAACAAACAATCCTATAGCAATACTTCACAATTGAAAGTAGTCCCAGGCAAGGCATACACTAGTAGTATTAGTAAGAACAATATTGATTCAGAGTGTAGCAAACTATACAGTTCAAAGCTACATATTAAGTACAGTAAGTATAAGAATAGCTTGAGCAGTAGTTCAAGGACAAACAATAGACACAGGCATAGTAAAGTATTGAATAATGTTCAGAAAGGCAGATTTGCATTAGTAAGACCTTCAGAGAGCCTAGCAAAGAATAGCTACACATACAGAGCAATACAGAGCTTTAGGATACAGAGAAAGGGAAATTTCAACCTAAGATCAGATTCAGACAGCAATAATTCGGATTCCTCTTCATCTAATGACTACAATCGAAGTAATGCTTTATTCAAACTGTCAGACATTGATTTGAGTAATACTGAAGCTACTAAGAAGTGTAAGAAACACTTGAGGAAGAAACAGAACAAAGAACTCCTCAAATTAAAGATACAGATGCACAGTACAGAACCAATAGCTCCTACAGTATACTCAGGTGAACCAGACTTGCAGAAGTACACAAAGTTTGTTATTGAAGTTAATCAGTACATGAAACAATCAGGACTTCATCATTTCCCTAAGAGCCAAGTAGGGATAATACTAGGTTTTATTAAGGGTAAAGTAATGAATTTCTATTTACAAAAGATTGCAAACTATGAGTATAGATGGACTCTTGCTCAATTCTTTAGAGGACTTATAGACTTTTGTTTCCCTTCCAACTTTGCTGAAATACTGTAGAAAGAGTTCAATACTTTGAAACAAGGTGATAGGAACATTCAGGATTATTTGTATGATCTAGAGATGAAAGCAACAAATCTAGGAAACATTTCTCAGTAAGATTTGACTAGACAGGCATGGTATGGATTGAATTCCAAGTACCAGAGGCAATTACAATTAGATTGCTTAAAGCTAGACACAGTAGATTACTCAATCTTCAAGGATAGGCTCAAGAGCATTAAGAAAGTAAATGAATCCATAGGAATCAAATGGCACATAGATTCCAGACAACATTTCAATATGCAAGGACACAATAGTGATTCTCAGAGTGATTATTTGCATACAGACAGTTCTGATAATTCAGGAAACAATTAAGGCACTCTACAGGATAGTGAAAGTAATGATTCAGATTACAGTGACTCTAGTCAGGATACTATACATACAAGCAGTACAAACACTAAAGGAAAGGCCAGGCAATTGTATTATCCATTGAGGAACAATGACCAGCATGAAAGCAAGACAGAAAACAACCACAGAACATATACTACAGGTTTCAAACATCATTCCCAATTAAAATTAGATGAAATGAGAGTGAAAGGACTATGTTTTATTTGTGGACAAGATGACCACTTAGCCAGGAATTGTCCTACTCATAATACAATCACATTGAACAATGTACAGGATGATTGTTCATCATCTAGTAATGTCAGTATCAGTTACACTACTTTAGATAAGTTAGCAGACAACTTGGACAGTAAGAACTACATAGAATTGGAGTTGATTACAGACTATGACACAGATTCTTACATATCTAACAGTAATATACATGTTTTATCAATTTGGATACTTTGTGAAGGCACTACTAAGGATTCAGTAACAGAACAAGAGAGTTCTGTAACAGAACACAAGTTCAGGCATGCAAACAACACATTTGAAAGGGTGAATTCAATATATTCAAGACTCTATAAGACTACAGTGCTTAGAAATCGAATTGTAAACAAGCAGAACTGTATGAAATGGTACTGGATAGGTACATCAAGGCACAGACAACTGTATAGTGTATACAATAACATTTTACACTTGAGAGCAAAGGCATACTGTATGGAAACGATTTCGTATCCCTACAGATACACATAGCACATGGAAAGGACTGGGAAACATACATACAATCATTGTTTTAAGGAATCTAAGATGCTACAGGTGTAAGGTAACACATACATGAACACTTTAGAGACACTATTACTAATTCTTAGAGCCACAAATTGAAACAACATTCTTAAGAAATACAGACTGTTCACAGATAACAGGAATGCATACCAGGACATCAGGAAAGGACCTGAGAATGTTAGAAGATTGGAATATAACTAGCCAGATAGTATTATAGTTTACAAGGCAATACAAATAGTAAACTACACAAGCAGAACAATCTATTAAGCATTACTAGACTATAAAATACAACTACTCTTGGATACTAAGAAATATTTCAATCTAAACGATTCACACAGGTATTCTATTAAGTTAGAAGGCTATACAATGTATTGGAAGACAGAAATCAGTACATTGAGTAAGGAAAAGTGTATATACATTAAGAATACAATGATACTACTTTAGAATAAGTATCAGGCATGGAACTACATTAACAGTGATAGAAAGACACAGACATATACATACACAGTTGATTCTATTCAGTACAGGAAGGTATTTAAAAGTAAAGAACTGCTTCAGACAATTTCAGGACCAGGAGAATGTTCAGACATTCAGGTATATTAATTCTATAACATTGGAACAGACATTTCCATCTTCAGGATTGAAGAAACAATCAGTACAGAGCACAATCAAAGAACTTCACATAGAACAATGTTCTATAAGGTACAATTAGATGTTACACTACAAAACTATTCAGTTCATAATGAAGAACTGTTGGAAAACACCAAAACCAGTTTGGAACACAAGGATATATTGTACAGAACACAGTTTCAGGAGAACATAAAGTATTACATTACAAAATAAATCTTCAGACAGTCAGGATTCATTAGAATAGACTCAGGATACTTTATTAGATGTATTATAAACATTACAGGCACTCAAACAGATGTACTAGTGCACATATACTCAGGATACATAGTAAGGATTGTAATATTCAAGCTACAGGATGACAATTACAATCTACAGGATGTAAAACTGTTACAATCTATGTAACATAATAATAGTAAGACACTATTGAGATCAGGAACAGATATGCATTGTATGGAACAAAGTACAGAAGTTCAGAGGGCAACTTCAAGCCAGAGAACAGGTTTGGAACCTGGACAATCTGCTCAATCTGCTCAATCTGCTCAATCTGCTCAAACAGATTATCACACTGCTTCAAGGGAAAGTGAAGGCAATATGCATACAGCTAGCAAATATCAGAGCAATAGTGAATTAGTAATGATCAAACAGACTATTTGAGCATTCAGGAATGATACTTTAATACTACAGAAGGAAATAGAGCATTAGGAAGCTCTAGGACATCTATTGAACAATGATACAGTTCAATCTACTCTAGAAATGAGTAGTTACAATTGGTTTGAAGTACAAAAACATGTAGAGAACCTCTCCAGACAATACAGATATGTTCTAGAACAGTACTAGACGTTTTACACTGAAAATAAAGTTATATTTCAACAA
Organism: Fomitiporia mediterranea MF3/22; assembly: GCF_000271605.1. Lineage (NCBI taxonomy): Eukaryota > Fungi > Basidiomycota > Agaricomycetes > Hymenochaetales > Hymenochaetaceae > Fomitiporia > Fomitiporia mediterranea. Next base: position 8,219,533 of record NW_006760386.1, read on the forward strand.
GAGGGTGAGAGGCACACACATTGTATTGTATACACACTCTTTGAGCATACAATCTACATGTTTGAATATACAATTTTCGAACTTGATCTACAACGAAACAATTTTGCAAAGGACTTCACAGTACCAGACAGTATCAGTACTACAGGAAACAGGACACACAATAGGTACATAAGGAAAGAATACATTAGTACAAGGACAAGTACACAGAGAGTCAGGAAGTCAATGCTAGAATGTATTGATCCACACATGGATTTGCTAAATGAACAGAGAATTGGCAGTATACACTCAGGACTTTAGGCAGTACTACTGTACATACAGACAGGACATTTCATTGAGACATACATGGAACAACACAGTATACAGACAGTTACAGCACTCAGGAAAGTAGAGAACACTACTTGGACATTTTGTAATAGAACATCACACTATGAGACATTGAAAGTATACTCAGACGATTCAGGAATTGAATCAGTCAACTTACAAAGACACAAACAAGTTGAGACACAAGGAAACAGTATGAGAATACAGTAGGACATTCATTACACACAGAGATACTGTGTATATACACACATATCTAGTAATATTAGGCTCATACCTTACAATCTCATTGAATTCAAGACAATATTCTCATTTGAGGACAAATGTTACACTCTAGGTTACACTCTACAATTAGTATTTGGACATTAGGCTCAGCAGGATATTCAGTTTTACATCACAGTTGGTTATTACACACAAAAGAGTACACATTTGGACACATTCTACCAATACAAGTGTAAGGCACTACATTTGCAGGAACTAGTCTATTGGAAAAATCAAGGACATAGTAGAGGAATTTTGGAATACATCTCTACTACCTATTATTACATGACTATTCTACAGGAGCAGAGAAACACACAAGGTCAGCTAGAAGCAGCAACACTAATACATTCTATTAAGGAAGAAGGCTATAGCTTTGTCAATCAGGGATTTACCTCTGCACTTCCCAAAGACACAGGAGAAGAGAATATTTGTAATTACTACACTACCAGAATTTCCACTTCTGTACATATTGATCTACACTGTGTGTCTCAGAATACTTAAGAGCTGAAACACCATATCTCCCCAGGAACTCTGCTGATTCCCTTCAAAAAGTGTTGTATTGATAGCAATAATTAAGAGGCAACTTTCCTACTAATTAACTATACAGTAATATTGACTATGTTTAATTCTATTAACGTTTTATCTAGTTTTACATGGTTTGGAACCATGTTACTCACTGTCCAGAACACTACTACTGTCTCAATACTCACCAGATTGACTTCAGATCAGTTCAGAGAGGCAGTAATACATTACAAGGATGTTTCCCATACACATGGGCAAGTTATTTTATTATTTACTTGTTGCTAACTGTTACTTTTAAGTAAGTTCTCTGCCTTTTCTACTGATTTTTAGTATTTAGGACTAAATGCTAGAGGGCAAGTGTAAGGATTTGATTTACTACTTTGTATTTTATTATTACTACATTGCTGATTGTGTCAGATCATTGCACAGTAGGACCCACAAGCACATATATTCTCATTGTAGTTAGTTACACTTCCTCCTCATGTATCTACACGTGTATACCCCTATAAAAGACAGTATTGACTGCTAGGTAAAGGGGATTCTTTTCCCCTGACCCCTTGCTCAAGAACTAGGTTATCCTAGTCAGTAGTTGAGTGAACTAAGGGTGATTAGAATTCTCTTGTGAGGAACAGTGAGTTTCCTTACACTGATCTTAAGCAGTAGTTTGGTAATCTTCTTGTACTATTGTCTACCTGCTTGTTTCAATCTGTATAACACTTTATTTAAGCACAATGCCTGTCCAGGTTTAATATCTGTAAGTAGCCTACCTGGCAGCAGTTTCACATAAATGAGTTTGTCCTCATTTAGTTCTCTGTAAAGATATACAGATTTTACATCTATCTGATGTATTTCATAGTTCTTAGATGCTACCCAAGATAATAATAATTGTACTATTGATAGTTTTGTTACTGAGGTAAATAAGTTGTCAGAATAGAAGTCTATTCCATTCTTTTGAGTGTATCCTTACACTACAAATTGTGCTTTGTATTTGTCTATTCAGCTGTTAGCCAGTCTTTTAATTTTATAGACAAATTTTGTTCTAATTATATTTGTGTTTGTAGGGGGGATAGTATATATTCATGCATTTCATTGTTGAAGTGACTGTATTTCATCCTTCATAGCTTTGATCTACTGTTCTTTGTCTATGTATGTTATAGCATTGTAATACATTAATGGATCACTATAGATTTTGTTGAGGAATTTGTTAAATTCTGTTAGATACATAACTAGGTTTATATTGTCTTTGTAATTTAAACCTATAGTTTGTTTAACTGGTCTTTGCTCTTGTGTAGAGCATTGTATGACAGGTTCTTTATCTTTATTATTGTTATTAGGGAGAGTTTTATCATTGTTTGATGTATCACTGTTATGATTATTCTCCCCTTCAATCCTAGACATTGGTTTGTCTATGAATTGTATGTTGTGTTCAACAGTAACTTTATTATCATAGTACACTAAGTGACCTTTACTGTCAGTATTATAACCTAGCCATTGTGCATATTGGCCTCTAGGTTGTAGTTTATGTGTTTGTTTGTTCTGTATAATACAATATGTGCTGAATTCTCATATATTATCTATTTGATAATGTTCATTATACTGTTTGTAATATGACATTGCAAAATTAATAGTAACTCTTAGTGTTCTGTTATAAATAAACATTTGATATTATACTGTATATACCCAGAATTTCATAGGTAACTTTGCTAATAACAGGCATGTATGTATACTGTTAAAGATAGTCTTATACATATGTTCTACAACTCTGTTCTGCTGCAGTGTATTGTGTACTGTTAATCTATGTATTGTTCCTTGACTTTCAATATACATAGTAAAGTCTTTACTTAGGAACACTGTATTGTTATCACTTTGGAGAGTTTTAACTCTTATACTGTACTGTGTAAATAGTCTTGTTGTATGCTTTACATATTCAGTGAAAGCATTACTTTTATACTGCATAGGTAGTATAGTTACTCATTGTGTAGTGTCATCTACAATGGTAAAAAGATATTTGTACTTACTGTAAGCTTGTACTGGGGCAGGTCCCCAAATGTTAATGTGGAGATGATCTCCATAACATTGTGCAAAAGGTGTTGTTTGTATTTTTGGTATTTCATTGTATTGTATGTTTGCTTTAATACAATCTGTACACTGTGCATTTTTATTGTCTGTTCTCCTTTGACTTATAATCTCAGGATACTCTCATATGAGTTTGTACAAGTAATCAAAATTAACATGACTCATTCGTTAATGTAAATCAACAATAGTGATTGTGTTAATAGATTGTTTATTATAATGAGAAACTATCATATACAAGTTATTTCATACATGTATTTCACCAATCTTTGTATGAGCAGGAGAATAAATAATACATTCATTGTTTGTTTTTGTTAAAACATATCCTGCTTTGTATAATAGTGCTTCACTAACAAGTGTGAAGTTCAGATTGGGATGATAGTATACGTTTTGTAGTGAAATCGTATTCACCTTAGTATGCTCATCAGCTTTGTCTTGTAGTTTTATGTTAAATGTCATTACTCTACTTTTGCTAAGTGTGAATGACAATTTATTTACAATTGTAATGTTTATTAGGGTCAAGTTCCAAACGTTTGTAAGACAGAACAAGTATAGAGTAGTGTGTACATTTGCACCAGAGTCCAATATATTAATACAATGTATTAGTTCAGTATCATTACAATGTATTGTATTGATACATATGTTTGGATTGTAATTAAACTCCTCAATGACTTCTTTCGTATTGTCAAATGAGTTCATGAAGTTGTCTACTTGCCTGACACCATCCTCTTGTACTTCAAATGCTGAGAATACGTCAGATTCAGTAGATAGAGTGGATTGAACAGGTAAGCTGCTGGAACTTGATACTGAGGCTTCTACAATTACAGACTCTAGCATCAGTGTTTCATTAACATCTTTAATGAATACTGTTTCATTATTGTCTCTAATGAATACTACTGTATTAAGTACAGGTTGAGACAATGTAGTAGTAGTAGTAGTAGAAGTAGTAACTGTTTGCCTATGCTTTTTCTTTCAAGCTTCTGTTGTTTTGCTTGTTAGAGGGTTTTGACAGTCTTTTGACATATACTCATACTTATTACAGTTGTAGCATTTAACTTTATTATAAGGCTTTGTTTTGCCTTTAGCTACACTTTTGCCTTTTGTTTGTAGGCTGTCTCATTTAGTATCTTGTTTCGTTTGAGAGTACTGAGAATAGTACTCAGTATATGTGTTTTGTAATTTGTGTATCAACTTAGCTGGCATCAGAACGTCTTTCTGAGCTACTGTAACTGTTGGTAGTTGATTATAATGGGTAATCTGCCTGTCTAGCATTGTTACTACCCATCTATACTCACAAGGAGTAGTGAGGTTAATTGCTGAGATGTACATATTGTTATTAGAGGCTTTATTATGTATAGACAACTGTCTGTAGATTTGTTCAATGTTGTCTAACATCTTATCAAACTGTGATACATGCCCTTTTACTGTAAACAATGTAGATATGTCTACAGCATGTGTCATTATTGTTTGAACATTGTATCATTCAGAAAGTGCCTTCATGAGACTTCTAACACTTGTATGTGTTGTGAAGTTTGTATAAATTGTATCAGTTATTGTTTTCATTATACAATAATACAAAACATTGCCTGTACATATGCTAGCATCATTAGAGGAAGAGGGATTGTGCTCAAGATAGTCTGAGAGCATCATGGTAGCAAGTGTACTGTGTATGTGTAAGCACCATATCTTGTATCCCTTTACACCAGCCAACTTTTCCATTCTCTCAAAGAACTTTGTAATGTCAGAGTCCTTCATTGTAGTGTTAACAAAGGTATGTATTGTAGACAACATTGTAATAGGTTTGGAGGGAGAGAGAGGTCTAGGGCTTGGTGGGCTAGTAGGAGGCAAAGGCATTCTGTAAGAGCAAGTGTGTAAGAGTATTCAATAGACACTAAGGCTCATAACCTTTTAACAAGTGTAGTAGGAGTGTCCCAAATACTCTCTCTTATTAAGACATTAAGCAAGTGTTTGCTTTATATACTACATAGTAAAGTCTGATAGTCTGAGACATTCCAAGCACAGTAACTCTACATAAGGCAATTGGGGATTTCCTAATCCAGAGTATAATCTAATAGTTTTAAAGCCTGTTCTAGAGTTTGTTTCTTACAAGCCTTTATTAGATTATATTCTAATCCTTTCTAAACTACTACCTACCCTTCTACATTAATTACTAGTCAGTTCTTCTGTATGAATAGGTTTCTCAGGATTATTTCATTGTATAGATTATTAACTATACAAGCTTTCACAACTTTAGACATTTACTCTCTGTTTGTAAATTGTACCTGTACTTTCACCTACTCTGTTACCTGAGTTCCAGAAATACTATCTGACTTAATAGCTAGTATTATTGTGATCAGCACCTTAAGTAGGAACTGTCTTAGACCTATCTAAAACACTAGTATTCTGTCAATTAGTACTATAGTACAACTAGTATTAATTATGAGTTAGACAAGAGTAAGTAAGGAATTGTACTCTTTAAGGAGTCTGTATTCAGAGGTTATAAGGGATTAGGAGTGTAGAACATACTAAGAGTCTTCTTCCTAGGTAGGCTTAAAGACTATAGATTACTCAGTTACTAACAGAGCTACTACTTACTTTAGACACATTAACTAAATATAAGCTTCTATAATTAGAATGACTTCTTCAGACTTTAGCAGGCCTGTTAGACAGTTATTAGTTCTATAATTTACAAACAGCTTGTAGTAGTAGAAACACCTCTAGTACTTTATTAGTAACTAATATTCTGTTAGAGAGAGTTAGAATACATTCATTCTAAAGTTAGAGTTAAACTTCTGACTAGTCTCTAAAGTATTAGACTTTCTAGAGTATGTCTTCTCTTGTTCCTTCTTTTAGAACTACTCAGCTCTAAGGACTACTTTTATACTAGTTTAGAGCTTTACACACTCTACTAACTACTATTTCTACACTCAGAACAGGAGGGAGTATTAGAAGGTAGTTAGTTAGATTAGTAATTCATACATTTACTACTGTTATAAGTCTTATCTTCTTAGTCTAGACTGTCCTCTACTCTATATAGCTCAAAACTATTACTGTTAAGTATAAACATAACTTAAACTGTAAGTCTGAGTGTAGATTAGCTTCTAACAGTTTATAGAGGTGTTTTAGTAAGAGATAATAAGGTTCTGAGAGACTAAAGTTAATTCTAATAACCTCTAACTACTACTCTCAGAAGTCTTAACTCTCCTACTAGGTTGAAAGGAGCTTGTTTTGAGTTTACTCAACCTACTCTGTTAAGAGTATCTTGTTTTAGAGCTCTCTGTAGAACTTGTTTAGAGTAAGGAACTCAAGTCAGGTCTACTTATATTTGTACTATTAATGTAAGTAGCTGTCTTAGAGACATTCTATTATAATTAGGACAGTCTGAGTCAGATTGATTACTTTTACAGTTATATACTCTCAGAATACTAATATTTATAACTAGAGAACTAGTAGTGTTGAGTCACCTAGTGTTAGTATAGAGGGCTTAGTTATATTGTTTTAAACTATTTGAGTTATAGTTAGAATAGTGTAGAACATTTTCAGAAATAGGTAGCTTAAGTTAGGTAGCTTACTATTATTACTATCTGACTCTAAATCTTCTAAACTACTCTCCTTACCAGAACTAGAGTTAGGAGATAAGGGTAGGAGAGTAAGTAAGTAATAAACAGTATTGTCTAGAAGGGGAGGAGTAACTATAACTACTTTTAGTACTATCTAGTACTATAAACCTTAGAATTAGAATATATATATTTAAAACACAAACAGGACTTGTTTTAGAGCTGTTAGTACTATTTGTAATAGAGTGCTACAGACTTAGTAATTGTTTAGAAAGGTAGGAGTCTTACTAATGTTAGAACTTTGTTCAGAAAGGTAAGTTTAGAGACCTTACTAATAGTAGGAGAGTATTCAGAAAGGCTGAGAGAACCTTACTAACAGTAGAGAGTGTTTAGAAAGGTTAGAGGAACCTTACTAACACATACTATAACAAAGACTGCTTTGTTAATATTAAAAAAAAAGTAGAACAGTACTGGTAGAGTATTAAATACTAAGCTTAAAGATTATAGAATATACAAAGACTAACAGGACAAAGGTATCTTTGTTATAGTTAGTAAACAAGAACTCTACTATAAGATAGAACACACCTTTGTTACAGTCAGTAAATAAGAACTAATATAACAAGAGTAAAGACATGAACTATATATACTAGAGCCTTTATAAAGGTGGCTCAGAATAAAGAAAACTTGTAACAAAAGAAAAAGTAAACTATATATGTAGTTTAGAAGCTACCTGAGAGTCAGACAAGTCAGGTCTAGGTTGGAACACTCAGAACAACTTGAGTCTAGAACAGAAAGGTCTCTTAGGACTGTTAAAACTGTAGTAAACTATATAGTAGACTTATACAAACATAAGTATAGTTTACACTATAAGTCTGAGTGTAAGTTAGTCTTTAGAAGTTTATAAAAGTGTTCTAACAAAAGGTAACATAGTTCTGAGAGACTAAAGTTGATTCTAGTTACCTTTAACTATTATTCTTAAAAGTCTTAGTTCTCCTGTCTAGTAGAGAGAAGCTTGTTCTAAGTCTGCTTGACTTAGTCTATTAAGAGTATCTTACTTTAAAACTCTCTATAGACATTACGAAAAAGTCGCAACAAATGTAATTAATAATAGCAAATGTAATGTAATAATGTACTTATATATTAATTACAATTCAAAATTATAATTATACTTTGCTTGTAATTGAAATGTAACAACTGTATATAAATGTAATACTTATACAAGAATTGTATTATACTACAATTGTTTTTTGAAGCAAGTAATATTACTACTAGTATTACTACAATATTATATGTGAGACACAAGTACTTAACTTTTATTGTAATATGTTAAAATTGTATATAAATTAATATACAACAGTAGTTGATTAGTTATAATATTTATAAAAGTAATGTATTATGCTTGTAAGTTGATTATAGTACTTTTGGTAAGATAATATGCAATTATATATATTAATATTGTTAACAATCACTCTGTTAGACTTATAATATAATTTGGTTTTACTTTTAAACAATATATTAAAGTGATTACATAATTGAGTACTAAAGATTGAGTGTATATAATGACACACTTACTCTTGTCACTCCTTTCCTCCTACCTCCACCATCTCCCCAACCCTCTCCCCCTAACACTATGTTGTTGCTCTTGTTCTCTCCAGCTCAGTCCTCTGCCTACAAGCATCCTCTAGCAGGCACACTGGCTGTAACCACTTAGACAATAAACATTACTGTATTTGTCTCTCTAATCTGCTACTACATTGCCTGTACTAAATCTCAGATCCTGTAACAATATGACTCAGCTGGCTACACAGTCCTTCAGTGTAAAGTATAAGCAGCCAGTCCACTTTATAATAGCTTACACAATAGTTGCTCATCCTTCTCCTCCTAACTTCTTGTCTCTATTTCATACCTCCTACTCATTACTCTGTCTCTTACATTGCCTCTCCTTTGTTGTCCTCCTTTTTATTACACTTGCCTTCTTTTTGCATTTGCATTCACACATCTGTGTTTTTGACCAATACTGAACAACCTGCTAATAATTCACATACTTCTCCCTACTCTGTAGTGTAAGTAATACTTAATAAGCACATACTTGTAACAATGTCTATGTATGACTACTTCTAAGGCACAATCCTCTCTCCAATCTAATGTGCATGTTCTTCCCCACCTGTCCTATACTTGGCATTACCCTTGATAGGTCTACACTGTGTGTGTTTACTTTCCCTAGTACTGTACATAACACTATTTCTAACAGAAGTAGTGACCCTCTACTCTCCTCTCAGCCAAGTCTGTCTGCCTTCTACTTCACCTTCACCTTTTGAGCCAGAACGTTCTAGAGATACACCTTACAATTGACAACTCAGTTTACTACACCTTCCATCAGACACTGTAGATAAACTATAGAGTGTATACACACAGACACAGTTTTGTCTGTAGTCTGAATTAACTTGTTCAATACTCTAGATCTCAACCTGTATACACTACTCACACTTGCTACACACTATCACTGTGTGTCCATCTTTTCTTTCTTATTGTCACTCACTAAATCACTCTAAGTCTGTTTCACAGGCACAGTCTCAACCTCTAAAACCTGCTTGACCTTACAATTCAACTTGTAGGGACTGAGTAACAACTAAGGCATAGTGACAAAGACTACTTTGTACAGTCTAAGAATGTGTTAATCCTTTACTGACACAAATTCTGCTTGTAGAAGAACAAGGCAGAGGCTGCTAGTAATGCAGGGATTGGGACTGTAGAAATAATATAATATTCACTATTGTCAATCTCAAGTACCAGTTGAGGTAGAAGAGGTCAGTTGAGTCTGCAAGGTACAGACACTGAGAGGGGTCAAGAGTGAGAAGGAATAGGTAGATCTGAGCAGAACATACAAGTTCTGAAGGTGACAATTAACAAGACAAGAGTAGTGTAGAACAACAAAGCTGCACTTTAGAACAAGGCAATACAAGACAAGACAAGGCAAGATGGAATGTTAACTGAGGAGACTGTCAAACTACACACTAAGAGTTACAGTAGAGAGTAACTTGATTGCTGGAAAGTATGAATTACATGAGGGTATTTATAGAAATTATGAGTCCTTTGTAGCTACTAGTCCTTTGTGAACAAATCCACTACTGTCTCCTTTGTATCAACCCATTCAGGACTCTAGATCTGAGTCCCCTTTGTATTGATTGACTAGCTGTCTGAAGGCTCAGAGTCTTGCCTTTGTGAATTGGAACTGGAGTCCAGAACCCAACTAATCCAAGTTGAGCAACCAAGACTATTGTGTAGGCAATGATGACGTAATCGAAGGATTGCTGACGTGAGGATGATGTGACTTTGATGTAACTGAGCCCTTCTGATCAGAATGTGTCAGAATGTATGTGTTGCATGAGTGTAACATCTCCTGGGTGTTTTAGAATGTGACTGTCCCCAGTCACACCTGAGGGCATAAATTTGCAAACTGGCACACTTTATGTTTTGATCTTCTGCTTCTTTTCGAGTTTGTCCTTCTTCTTCAACTATGTCATTGTTGTAAGAAGTGAATCAGGTCTACAACCAAGTGTAGGCCCTTGCTCAAAGGACACAGGAGTTACTGTAGTGTGTAAGGACAGTGGATTAGTTATTAGTAGTAATAGAGTAGAGGGCAGAACTGGTGCAGTTGCAGGTAAGTTCTTAGACATTGTATTGTCTCTAGGTCTTCTGACAAGACAGTACAGTCAGATTGGGATACACTTGCTGTATCAAGTGTGTAGGCCAGCTTTGTGCTTACTGTACTATAGTAGCTCATACTTCAACTCAAAACATGAGTGTTACAAATTGATGCAGAGTACAGTAGCTACAAGGATGCTCTAATCAGCAAACCACTTTGAGGGCATGAAGATGCTATGGCTGTTGACAAACTGAGCATTGCTCCTCTGACAAAGCAGGTAGTAGAGGTTGTAGTTCTAAGACTGTCTGATGTGGTTAGACACACTGTCCAGGATGCTGAGACAGGTGCTCCTATGGGTGAACCAGACATTCTGCCAGGTTCTGAGCTGGAGCATGAGTTGTCTGTGTACCAAGCACACAAGTAGGATCAAATGCTGGATAACAAGAGGTTGGATACACTCCTTTGTGAGTAGCAAGGAGTGCAACCAGGCTGTCAGAATGATGAGGAGGATGACTCAAGCAGTACATAGTCCCTTCTTTACTTATTGATGATTTGACTGACTACTACCAGTCACTTGATCTAGATGCAGATTACATATATTCAGGCAGGAGGCATTCTGTGTCATATGTATCAGACTTCCACAAGACAGACTGGGTAGCAGAGGAGGTTGAAAACAGGCAGGTTGAGTTGCAGTTCCAGAACAGTTCTCCAGTGCCAGAGTCAGTGCTAGACAGTAGCCTGACACCTTTGACAAGTCAGAGGTGTAGTAGCTGTGTCTATCAGTATGTAGTGTGTATTTAAGAGCACAGTGAGACAATTGCATGCTCAGCATACAAGAAGAGCAAGATCTGTTACTCTCTTACAAAGACTAGTAAGGCAGCAAGGGATACACAGTCAAGGCAGGGGAGGACAATAGTGACAAACCTGTACCCTGTGGCTAGGCTGTCAAGGGTGTGTCTAGAGGATCTGGGTAAGTCATTCTGAGATCAATACTAATAGCTTTTAAAGATGACATTCTTCTAGGTGAACTCTCAGAACACTTGTTAGATGACAGTGAGTTCTGAGAGGATCTGAAGCTCAAATGCAAGCTTTGTGTCCTTGGAAGGCAGGTGGCTGCCTATCATACAATGTTAGATACAACAATACAGGACATGGAGCAGCTACAGGCTAGGATGGGTACAAAGGCAAGGTGTTGGAAGGATGGACAGAAGGATGGAAAGAATTAGACATTCTGTTCAGAACAACTGAACCAGTGTAAGTGAGACAGTCAACATAAAAGCTGCCTGTAGAAGCAGCCAAATATAATCCCCCCTCTGTAGTTTTGAATAGTATTTTCTGTATGTTCATAGTAATGTGTGATGTTACCAAAGCACAAGTGTGATAATTGTAAGGTAATAAGAGTGACTCAGCATTGATAGGTAAACAACAGAGGCAAGGCCATATGCATACTGAAAGTAAGGCAAACTAATGGAACAAGAATGGAACAAGAACAGAACAAGCACAGAACACAACTGAAAAAGAAACAGAACAAAAACAGAACCAAAATAGAACAAGAACAGTGTGAGAACAGAACAAGAACAGAACAGAACAGAACAAGAACAGAACAAGCACAGAACAAAACCAAAAAAGAAACAGAACAAAAACAGAACCAAATTGAACAAGAACAGTGCAAGAACAGAACAAGAACAGAACAGAACAGAACAAAGCTCTCAGTACATGACTTTGAGGCTGTTGTGACTGAAGAAATGCAAAAGTGGTCAAAGGGCTGCTGGACAAAAACCTGTGTACAAAAAACCTAGTGGGAAAAAATGTACTACAGGGAAAACCATGTAGGTTTGAAGCATAAGTCTAACTATAATCTACAATTAGTTAAAAGCAAAATCAAAGAAAAACAGAAGATAGAGCAGAACAGGATCAGAACGTTGTCTAGAATATTATAAGGGGTTAATAGAAAAAGGCAAATTCAAGAAAGTAAGGAACACATAGGTCTATAGTGGTTGGCCACAATTGGCCTTTAGTCAGAGTCAGAGTCCTTGGAAGGCTTGTCTGACAGTGGCAGGTTGTCAGTGTCATTGATTTCATCAGCTGGACCGAAGTTTTTGACAAGACGTGTAACTGGAATCAAGAGTGTAGCACAGGCAAAGTATGGAACCAAGCAGAACACTGTGATACAAAGACAGGAGACTGATCTGTTGAGTTCAGCTACAATATAGGATCCTCCTTGTGTACAACAGACTACTATGTATGGTCTGAGATAGTGTGGCTTGGTTTTTTGTCTGAGATCCATTTGTGATTTGGAGTTGTGTATAAGGACTAGTTGACTGGGTTTGAAGTTAAAATCTTTGATCAAGTGTTTGTGTGTTTCTTCAAATTGTTGGAGCAAAGCAATCTGGTCTGTATGAATGTGTTCTGTGATAGCTTGAAGGTCAGCCAGACGTTTCTGTAGTTGATGTGCTTGAGTTGTAATGAGTTCTGTCATTGTCATGAGTTTGTCTGGTGCTGGAGCAAGATACATTACTTCTGTGATATTGAATGGGAGAAGTGGTTCAATACTATGGACAATAAAATAAGGGGACATGCTAGTTGTACAACAGATTGTGATCCAATCCAACCAAAAGACAGAATGTGTGTGTTCATGCCATCATAGTTCATTCCCTTCAGCAGCCTTCATAAGGGCTTCCTGTATGTTGAAGTGGTGGCATTCAATAATACTATTAGCTTGAGAGTTGTATGCACTAATACAGATGTGATTGATGTGGTATTGGTTGCAAAGCTAATCTAGTGTAGTAACAAACAGGGTTCTATTGTCAGTAACAAGTTCTGGGCACACACCAAATTGACAGAGAATATCTTTAAAAATGAATCGTCTGATACTTTGTCTGGTTTCAGAACAGAGTAAGCAGAACTCAGGGTAGCTGGAGAGTGTGCATTGAGTGTGAACAATGTATCAGAACCCTCCTACTTTCAGCATGAACTTAGTGTTGATGTGTACCTTGGCAAATAACAGGGCAATCTTCAGAACACTGGGAGGGATCAGGATTTGAGTTGTCTGACAGAGTTGGCATTTGTGGCAGGTGCAGATGTAGTACTTGATGTTGGGTCTAAGGCTAGGCCACCAGAAGCAGTCAAGAAGTCTAGCCTGGACAGAGTAGACTCCTTTATGTCTAAGATTGTTATACACAGTCTTGACAAGATTCTATTGTCAGTCAGGTTCTATTACAAGTTAGTGGTTGCTGTTCTGGGTTTTCCACCACAGTTGGCTAGTCTTGACAAAGAAAGTGGTTGCATAACAAACAAAGGTGGTGAATTTGTGATTTTCCATCCCAGGCAGTCAGAGGCATGTTTCCAGGAAGGTCTTGACTTGTCTGAGACAATATTCTCTAGCACACATGTGATCAGTTGTCAGAAATGTCTCAGAAGGTTTGGTATTGTTTGGAACAGTGAACACAGAACTGTAACAGAAGGCATAAGCTTGGTCAATCCATTCCTCAAAGTCATCTTCTTCTTCTGGGTTGGCTTCAGCACACAGACGTCAAGACAGTCTGTCAGTACAAGCAAACTGTAGGGCCAGAACATGTCAGAACTTGAAGTCAAACAGTAGGATTCCAGCAATCCATCTGTTGATTGTAGCATTCAGCTGTAGGTCTGGGTTATTTATCATACCCTTAACATAGACAGCATCCATTTCCACTACTAACTTCCTTACTCTGATAAGGTGAATTTGTAGGGTACAGAGTGTGCAGAACAATCCAAAGAGTTCAATCTTAGCTTGAGAGTATTGGGATTGTACTTTGTTCCAGTTAATTGATCTGAATCAGTTGATTCAACAATGACTGTCAAGGTGTTCTTGTCTGAGATAGAATCCTACACTAATAATAAATGAGTCTACAGTAACAATAACCTCCATGTCTGACTCATAGTCAATAGTACATAAGGTGGGGCTATTGATAACAGTGTCTTTGAGTTTGTCCATTACTACTATGTGTTTCAAACAGAACTCAAACAGAACATTGTGCTTGGTCAAATGTGTGAGTAGTCTAGCAAGCTGAGCAAAATTTCGAATAAACATGTAGAGGACACCTGCAGTTCTAAGGAATCCTCTAACTTTGGAGACAGATTGACATGTAGGCCAGTTACAGATTTTCTAGACTTTTGAATCATCTGGCTCCCTTCTGGTGTAGGTACACTTATGGCCTAAGACAGTTGTGTATAGTTGGAACACACACAGCTTCAGACCAGAGAATGTTCTGTAGACTACTTTGACTCACTGTATGATACAGTTTAGGTTGTGAGTGTGTTCCCATACAAATTGTCAGATACCAGGGTTTCCAGGAACAGTTTTGTACGTTCTGTCTAGAAGTTTGTATCTTATAGTTCTGCCTTTAACATAGACATTATTAGTGTAGGGTTGTGCTGTATTAGGAATTTCGTTCTGTAAAATAAAAGTAATATCACCATGCATAATTTGAAAAGAATTAGTATAACCCATCAGAATAACAGTAAGTTGGAATGTTTCGAGTAGTGTCTGAAACATTGTAAGATTGTAAGAGTGTTCATTGAGAGAGTGTTGGTCAAAGGCAACAAAGAGATCTAGTACAGAGTAAATAGCCCTTCCAGAGAAGGATTCAACAACCTGTTCAATCATTAGAGGTACAGATGAGTCTTGGATTGAAACTTGGTTGAGTTCCTGGAGGTCATGGACAAGGCACAGAGACTTTCCATCTTTCTTTACTATGGTAAACTATTGGGAACAGTAAGATGAGTTTGACAGCTTGTAAACTCTAGTAGTAATTTTGTCTTTGAGAATTTTCACAACTGTGTCAAGGTTTCCCTGTAGAATCTGGATGTTCCTTTGTACCCATAGAATATGCAGAACAGTCAGAATCAAAATCGGATTGAAGTATTCTGAGTCTAGGGCACCTTTCTTGAGCTTGTTCCAGGCAAAGGCATCCTCATACATCAAAATCAGGTTGATCAAAAGCTGGCACTCTTCTAGCCAGAGGAAGTTGTATGGATCAATGTCAAGAGCTTCCATGTGTTCTTGTATGAAATGGTGTGTTGGGACAAACAGCTTGGGGTGCAGTGGTAGTTCTAGCATGTCCTTCAACAGATTAGGATGCTTCTGTCAAACAATCCAAAACTCTTCCAGGAGAGTTCCAGCAACTGGTCTAACCTTCTTTGCTACCTTCTTGTATACAAATACATTTTCTCTAGGGCTGTCAGGCATGTATAGAACAAAGGGGTCTAATCCTGGGGCAGCTGACAGGGTGACTGGACAACTGAGGAGCAGATTGACTATGGCAGAGACTGGTGTGTGTCTATTGTAGGATGGTGTGTGTGTGTCAGGAATTACAGCTTTGGTAGTATCAGAACTTGAATCAGAACACTGTTTGTCCTAAACACTAAGGGGCTGATTGACTAATATAAGAGTTGAGAGATTAGTGATTACTACAAATCCTTGTTTGTCACATTTCTACAGAACAGTTTGTGTTCCAGTCATAACTCAGCACTTCTGTTGACAATCCAAGGGATCCAATAGTGTTATAGACTGGTTGCTGTTAATGAAGTCCTTTGTTTCACATTCTGTGATAGTGAAGAATGGTTAGCCTAGGAGTGCCTCAAACAGGGCTTGATGAACAACTTGAGCTTGGAGAGCAATGTTGACTCCAGCAATATTAATCTTTATGTTCTCAACAGTACTGAGTGTCAGCACTTGTCTGGAGTCAGCAGTTTCAAGCATAATTGTGAGATTGGAATGTAGATGGATTCTGAGACGTTTCTATACATCCTTGCAAATGATACAGAGTGTTGCTCCTTGGTCTAGAATACAGTGGATTTCTTCAGTATCTTCAAAGATGGCTTTAACTGTACATAACAGTATAGCCTGTTCTGTAACTGACTCTAGGCTCCACACATGCTGTGAGACTTAAGCTACAATTGCATCTTCAGAAGTTGTTGGTTCTGAGGGTTCTGTTAAGACAAGGTGTGTGGTGGTGTTTGGAACTTGCCTAGCAGATGACAGTTCCTTGACTTGCTTTCAGACATTAGGTGCAATTGACAACATCTCCTTTAGGGTGAGGCTGATGCTAGAGTCTAGAATGTAAGAGACTATCTGCTAAACAATGACAGGGTCTTCAATAGGAGAGAGATTACAGTACTGATGTAGTTCTGGTAGTGGTCTGGTGGCAGGCTTGTTAGTGTACTTCAATCTGTCATGCTTTAGGGCCTAGCTTACTTTGGCAGGTGGTGCAGGCTTTGGTTCCAGCTTAGGTTCCTTGTCCTTCTTCTTTGGAATGCTTGTTGTTCTGTGCCTTAGAACCTCTACTCTGTCAAACTTGAGCTTCTTGCTAGTAGTGACTTTCTTCTTTGCCTCTCCAAGTAAGACTTTGAGTCTTTTGACCTTGTATTCTGCTTCCAAGACTTCTTCAATATATGTAGCTGGAACAGCAAACAATGTTTAGGATACTGGTGCTGGCTTTGCAATTTTGAGGAGGGACACTATATACAGTAGTGTGTCCCATATGTCTCAGGAGACTTGGGCATGCTTTCTAGGGTTGGTTGTGTGATACTGGTCAAAACAATCTATGAGTAGTCAGCCTTGGATTGTTGACAGAACAAACAATCTGTTAGGGAGAACAACCTTTCTGGATGTGTTCTGGATGCACTTTCTGTTGCAAATGAACTCATTAACCTTTAGACACAAGCAAATGAAGTGTCTGTCTTCTCTACAGAAGGAGCAGTTTGTGTTGTAGGGCAGCCCTGTAGAATGAGCAGATTGTGCAGATTGTACAGATTGTATACCTGTGTTTCCTACAAACAGGGAACTAGTCTTACATTCAAACAAGTCTAACTTGCTTTAGAATGAGTAGAGCAAATCAAGGATGGTAACCATGTTTGTGTCTTCTTTCTTTATCAGAATGGTTCTGGAACTCATTGTTCCAGTCACATCAGCTGTCTTTCCCAAGCATTACAAAGCCATACCTCCCTACATAAGCTTAGCAGCCTTAACAACTTTAGTGTATGTGTAAGCTATACAACTGTTATGGTTAGGGTTGCAGGCTAGCAAACAGAGAGTTAGCTGATCTTTGAAGGCACCTGTAATACTGTCAAGGAATGCTTTGTTCCAATCTTCTTCTATGATTTCTTTCTTTGAGACTAGGAAGCTTGCTATCTTCTGGAATTTGTACTGGTACTCTGTAAACTCCTCTCAGTTCTGGATTCCAGTGACAGCCTATTATTGGACCAGGATACAGAGGTCATTCTTTACATAGTAGCAATTACAGTCAAGGGACAAGTATAATCCAAGAATTGCTGCTTGAGCAGCTTGCCAATCTGAGACACTGTTTACAGCTTCAGGTATTAAGGCCTAGATCTCAGAATTGGATTAGTTAGCATAATATTTTACTCTCCAGATAAGCTGTTGATCAGAAAGTTGGAACTCATCTCCAATCATTTCTACTTCTTCAAGGAGCTGAGGCAGGTCCTGCACATTGGTTCTGTCATAATGGGGAGTATTACAGCTTGTTTAGTGTAGGGGCAGGCTGGTCTGTCCTCAGATTGTAACTAGTAGAGCATTTGAAACATTGGTTGTGGCTGGCTGACCACTTAGAGTACTAGCTGTAGCAGGCAAGCTGCTTGGATTATTCTGTGAGCTCATCTGTTGAGACTAGGAACTTATTAGATTGTTCTGTGTACTCAGAACTGTTAGAACAATCAGAATTGGTGGAAATGCTAGAGTGATTGTGTGGTCCTCTTCTTGAACAGATAGAACAGGAGACACAGAACAAGTAGAGTTGTACATAGAGGTCAATAGAAACAAACTAGGGAACAAACTATGAAACATGGATAGTGAAGCTAAGCTGGATTGCTCAAGAGGTTGTACAGAAACCCCTTCAGAAACAGGACTGAGTGTGTAGGATACAGGTTGTAAGAGGTCACAGTCAACCAAATCTAATTCAGGTCCAGAATCTGATTCTTCTGTGATTGAGTTGGTGCACTCTTGGTAGCACTGCCACCTGTTGGCTGCTTGGCCTACTCAAGACACCTTGAGAAACCCCCCTTACAGTAGGCTCCAAAATGTCAATCTCAAGTACTAGTTGAGGTAGAAGAGGTCAGTTGAGTCTGTAAGGTACAGACACTAAGAGGGGTCAAGAGTGAGAAGGAATAGGTAGATCTGAGCAGAATGTACAAGTTCTGAAAGTGACAATTAACAAGACAAGAGTAGTGTGGAACAACAAAGCCACACTTTGGAACAAGGCAATACAAGACAAGACAAGGCAAGATGGAATGTTAACTGAGGAGACTGTCAAACTACACACTAAGAGTCACAGTAGAGAGTAACTTGATTGCTGGAAAGTACAAATTACATGAGGGTATTTATAGAAATTATGAGTCCTTTGTA
Source organism: Fomitiporia mediterranea MF3/22 (assembly GCF_000271605.1). NCBI lineage: Eukaryota > Fungi > Basidiomycota > Agaricomycetes > Hymenochaetales > Hymenochaetaceae > Fomitiporia > Fomitiporia mediterranea. Next base: position 8,238,311 of record NW_006760386.1, read on the forward strand.
GCTACTAGTCCTTTGTGAACAAATCCACTACTGTCTCCTTTGTATCAACCCATCCAGGACTCTGGATCTGAGTCCCCTTTGTATTGATCAACCAGCTGTCCAAAGGCTCAGAGTCTTGCCTTTGTGAATCAGAACTGGAGTCTGGAACCCAACTAATCTAAGTTGAGCAACCAAGACTATTGTGTGGGCAATGATGACATAATTGAAGGATTGCTGACATGAGGATGATGCAACTTTGATGCAACTGAGCCCTTCTGATCAGAATGTGTTAGAATGTATGTGTTGTGTGAGCATGACACTATCTTTTTGTATTAAATAATTAAATATAATTACATTTTATTAATTATTCAATACAAAACTGTAT
>NW_006760386.1:8238977-8259678 GCF_000271605.1 Fomitiporia mediterranea MF3/22
CATTATTATTTTGGGAGGTATGTTATAATCACTTATATATCTTGACAATATGTACAATTATAATTAATATCAGTAATTTCAATAGTTGTTCTAGATTCTCATTATAATTGTATTAAATTATAATTAACTTGTGAAAACCCCTATGAAGAATATAATTGCTTTAACAAAATTTACAAAAAGTATAAAATATACCTGGTTATAATCTAATACAAGTATTACAACTTTTTCATAATGGAACTTATTTAGAGTAATAGACTCAAGCTAAGTCTGTCTGTATTTGTACTATTAGTATAGATAACTGTTCTGGAGGCATTCTATTATAATCAGAACAGTCTGAGTCAGATTAATTGTCTTTACAGTTATATACTCTTAGAAACCTAATATTTATAACTAGAGGACTAGTAGTGTTAAATCACCTAGTGTTAGTATAGAGGGCTTTATTATATTGTCTTAGACTACTTAAACTATAGTCAGAACTGTGTAGAACATCTTCTATAATAGGTGGCTCAGACTAAGTAACTTACTATTATTACTATCTAGCTCTAAATATTCTAAACTACTCTCCCTACTAGAACTAGGACTGAGAGATAATAGTAGGAGAGTAAAGGAACAGTAAACAGTGTCTCTAGAAAGGGGAGGTGTGACTATAACTTTTAACAAGCATAGTAGGAGTGCCCTATACTCTCTCTTATTAAGACATTAAGCAAGTGTCTGCCTTATATACTATATAGTGAAGTCTGATAGTCTGAGACATTCCAAGCATAGTAACTCTACATAAGGCAATTAGGGATTTCCTAATCCAGAGCACAATCTAATACTCCCCTTCAAGCATTAATTAAGAACTAGGACTGTATACCTAATAGTTTGTTTAGATGCTTGATCTGTAGGATGTGGAGAGCTTTTGTAAGGATGTCTGCTAATTGGTTCTGTGATTGAACATAGTATACATTAATGTAATTGTTTTGAATGTAACATTGTACAAAGTCTTTTTGTAAATCAAGGTGTTTAGTGTGAGTGTTGTACATTATTTTGTCAGACTTTACAGTCTTTATTATACCTTGATTATCACAATAAATTGTAATGGGTGCTGATTCAGTCTGTAGTACTTCTTTAGTGAATCGTTTGAGCCAAATAGCTTCTTGAGTAGCATACACTAGCACTTGAAACCCTACTTTGTAAACAGATAGTAGTACCAGGTTTTGCTGTTTGCTTGCCCAGGATATAGTTGATTTAGCTAATTGAAAGACATAGCTGTTTATTACTTTATGTCCTTCTGTCATTCGTCTGTCTGCATCACAATAGCCTCATAGTTTTAAAGCATTCGTGCTTCTAAGTTGAAGCCAGTAATTCATTGTATATTTTAAATATGTAAAGTAATGTTTCACTACTTTGTAGTGATACATTTAGGGCTTTTGTAGGTAGTGTGCTAATTGCCCAGTAATATAAGATATGTTTGGCTGTGTACAATCCACAACATATCTTAACTATCCTACCATATTTATGTATAGCATTGTTTCATTATTACTTTTGTTTGTATTGTATGTATTGTTTGTATTATTAGATAGATCTATTCTAGGAGTAATAGACGTTTGTAGTGCCTTTTCGTTTTCAAAGTGATAATGCTTGATTATACTTTCAATGTAATGCTTTTACTGTAAGCTAATCATTCATTAAGGTCTATCTTAGCTTATTTCAATACTAAGTAACTAATGTATTTTGTTACTTTTAACAAGTGTAGCAGGAGTACCCCAAGTACTCTCTCTTATTGAGACATCAAGCAAGTATCTACCTTATATACTACATAGTAAAGTCCAATAATCCGAGACATTCCAAGTGCAGTAATTCTACATAAGGCAATTGGGGATTTCCTAATCCAGAGCACAATCTAATACTCCCCTTCAAGCATTAATTAAGAACTAAGACTGTATGCCTAATAGTTTGTTTAGATGCTTGATCTGTAGGATGTGGAGAGCCTTTGTAAGAATGTCTGCTAATTGGTTCTGTGATTGAACATAGTATACATCAATATATTCGTTTTGAATGTAACATTGCACAAAGTCTTTTTGTAAATCAAGATGTTTAGTGCAAGCATTGTACGTTATTTTGTCAGACTTTACAGTCTTTATTACACCTTGATTATCACAATAAATTATAATGGGTGCTGATTCAGTCTGCAGTACTTCTTCAGCAAATCGTTTGAGCCAAATAGCTTCTTGAGTAGTATATGCCAGCACTTACAACTCTGCTTTGTAAACAGATAGTGGTACTAGGTTTTGCTGTTTGCTTGACCAAGATATGGTTGATTTAGCTAATTGAAAGATGTAGCCATTTATTACTTTATGTCCTTCTGTCATTCGTCTGTCTGCATCACAATAGCCTTGTAGTTTTAAGGTGTTTGTGCTTCCAAGTTGAAGCCAACAATTTGTTGTATATTTTAAATATGTAAAGTAATGTTTCACTGCTTTGTAGTGATGTGTTTGGGGCTTTTGTAAGTAGTGTGCTAATTGCCCAGTAATATAGGATATGTCTGGCTGTGTGTAGTCTGCAACATATCTTAACAATCCTACCATATTTATGTATAGTGTTGTTTCATTATTACTTTTGTTCGTATTGTACATATTGTTTGTATTGTTAGATAGATCTATTCTAGGAGTAATAGGCATTTGTAGTGCCTTTTCGTTTTTGAAGTGGTAACACTTGATTATACTTTCAATATAATGCTTTTACTGTAAGCTAATTGTTTGTTGTAGTCTATCTTGGCTTATTTCAATACTAAGTAACTAATGTATTTTGTTACTGTCAGTAAATACAATGTGTTGCCTTAATGTATGTTTAAATACTGTTATTATAGCAATAGTTTCACCAATAATTGTAATATTGTTGACATGTATAAATGTTACAAGAATTGTTTTATTATTTTGTTTCTTGTAAAATACAGTGTGATCATAATTAGCTTGTTCTAATCTGATCTTAAGTAGTAGTTCAGTAATCTTCTTGTACCATTGTCTACCTACTTGTTTCAATCTGTATAACACTTTATTTAAGTGTAATGCCTGTCCAGGTTTAATATCTGTAAGTAGCCTGCCTGGCAGCAGTTTCACATAGATGAGTTTGTCCTCATTTAATTCTCTGTAAAGATATGCAGATTTTACATCTATCTGATGTATTTCATAGTTCTTAGATACTGCCCAAGATAACAATAATCATACTGTTGATAGTTTTGTTACTGGAGCAAATAAGTTGTCAGAATAAAAGTCTATTCCATTCTTTTGAGCATATCCTTGCACTACAAATTGTGCTTTATATTTGTCTATTCAGCTGTTAGCCAGTCTTTTGATTTTATAGACAAATTTCGTTCCAATTACATTTGTATTTGTAGGGGGGATAGTATATATCCATGCATTTCGTTGTTGAAGTGACTGTATTTCATCCTTCATAGCTTTGATCCATTGTTCTTTGTCTATATGTGTTATAGCATTGTAATACGTTAATGGATTGTTATAGACTTTGTTGAGGAATTTGTTAAATTCTATTAGATACATAGCTAGGTTTATATTGTCTTTGTAATTTAAACCTATAGTTTGTTTAACCAGTCTTCACTCTTGTGTAGAGCATTGTATGACAGGTTCTTTATCTTTATTATTGTTATTAGGAAGAGTTTCATTGTTGTTTGATGTATCATTGTTATGATTATTCTCCCCTTCAATCCTAGACATTGGTTTGTTTATGAATTGTACGTTATGCTCGACAGTAATTTTATTATCATGACACACTAAGTGACCTTTACTATTGTTATCATAACCTAGCTATTGTACATGTTGGCCTCTAGGTTGTAGTTTATACGTTCATTCGTTCTGTATAATACAATATGCACTGAATTCTTGTATATTATCTATTTGATAATGTTTGTTATACTGTTTGTAATATGGTGTTACGAAATTAATAGCAACTCTCAGCATTCTGTTATGAATAAACGTTTGATATTGTACCACATATACTCAGAATTTCATAGGTAATTTTGCTAATAACAGACATGTACATATGCTATTAAAGATAGTCTTATACATACATTCCACAACTCTGTTCTGCTGCAGTGTATTGTGTACTGTTAATCTATGTATTGTTCCTTGACTTTCAATGTATGTAGTGAAGTCTTTACTTAGGAACACTGTATTGTTATCACTTTAGAGAGTTTTTACTCTTATACTGTACTACATAAAGAGTTTCATTGTATACTTTACATATTTAGTGAAAGTATTGCTTTTATACTGTATAGGTAGCATAGTTACCCATTGTGTAGCATCATCTACAATAGTAAAAAGATATTTGTACTTACTGTAAGCTTGTACTAGGGCAGGTCCCCATATATCAATATGGAGATGATCTCTATAGGATTGTGTAAGAGGTGTTGTTTGTATTTTTGGTATTTCATTGTGTTGTATGTTTGCTTTGATACAATCTGTACACTGTGCATTTTTATTGTCTGTTATCCTTTGACTTATAATCTCAGGATACTCTTGTATGAGTTTGCACAAGTAATTGAAATTAACATGACCCATTCATTAATGTAAATCAATGATAGTGATTGTGTTAATAGATTGTTTATTATAATGAGAAACTATCATATACAAGTTATTTTGTACATGTATTTCACTAATCTTTGTATAAGTAGGAGAATAAATAATACATTCATTGTTTGTTTTCATTAAAACATATCCTGCTTTACATAATAGTGCTTCACTAACAAGCATGAAGTTCAGATTGGGATGATAGTATATGTTTTGTAGTGAAATCATATTCACCTTTGTATGCTCATTGGCTTCATTTCATAGTTTTACATTAAATGTCATCACTCCACTTTTGCTAAGTGAGAATGACAATTTATTCACAATTGTAACATTTATTAGGGTTGAGTTCCAAACGTTTGTAAGACAGAACAAGTATGGAGTAGTGTGTACATTTGTACTAGAGTCCAATATATCAATACAATGTATTAGTTCAGTATCATTACAATGTATTGTATTGATACATACATTTGGATTGTAATTGAACTCTTTAATGACTTCTTTCACATTGTCAAATGAGTTCATGAAATCGTCTACTTGTATGACACCTTCTTCTTGTACTTCAAATACTGAAAATACATCAGATTCAGTAGATAGAGTGGATTGAACAGGTAAGCTGCTGGAACTTGATACTGAGGCTTCTACTATTACAGACTCTAGCATCAGTGTTTCATTAACGTCTTCAATGAATGCTGTTTCATTATCATCTCTAATGAATACTGCTGCATTAAGTGCAGGTTGAGACAGCATAGTAGTAGTAGTAGAAGTAGTAGCTGTTTACTTATGCTTTTTCTTTTGAGCTTCTGTTGTTTTGCTTGTTAGAGGATTTCAGCAGTCTTTTGACATATGCCTGTACTTGTTACAGTTGTAGCATTTAACTTTATTGTAAGGCTTTGTTTTGCCTTTAGCTACACTTTTGCCTTTCGTTTGTAGGCTGTCTCATTCAGTATCTTGTTTTGTTTGAGAGTACTGAGAATGATACTCAGTATATGTGTTTTGTAATTTGTGTATCAGCTTAGCTAGTGTCAGAACATCTTTCTGAGCTGCTGTAACTGTTAGTAGTTGATTATAATGGGTAATCTGCCTGTCTAGCATTGTTGCTACCCATCTATACTCACAAGGAGTAGTGAGATTAATTGCTGAGATGTATGTATTGTTATTAGGGGCTTTATTATGTGTAGACAACTGCCTGTAGATTTGTTTGATGTTGTCTAACGTCTTATCAAACTGTGATACATACCCTTTTACTGTAAACAATGTGGATATGTCTACAGTATGTGTCATCATTGTTTGAACATTGTATTGTTCAGAAAGCACCTTCATGAGACTTCTAACACTTGTATGCATTGTGAAGTTTGTATAAATTGTATCAGTTATTGTTTTCATTATACAATAATACAAAACATTGCCTGTACATATGCCAGCATCATTAGAGGAAGGGGGATCATGCTCTAGATAGTCTAAGAGCATCATGGTAGCGAGTGCACTGTGTATGCACAAGCACCATATCTTGTATCCCTTTGCACCAGCCAACTTTTCTGTTCCCTCAAAGAACTTCGTAACGTCAGAGTCCTTCATCATAGTGTTAACAAAGGTATGCATTATAAACAACATTGTAATGAGTTTAGGGGGAGAGGGAGGTCTTGGGCTTGGTGGTCTGGCAGGAGGCAAAGGCATTCTGTAAGAGCAAGTGTGTAGGGGCATTCAATGGGCACTAAGGCTCATAACCTTTTAACAAGCATAGCAGGAGTGCCCCAAGTACTCTCTCTTATTGAGACATCAAGCAAGTATCTACCTTATATACTACATAGTAAAGTCTGATAATCCAAGACATTCCAAGTACAGTAATTCTACATAAGGCAATTGGGGATTTCCTAATCCAGAGTACAATCTAATAGTTACTGTCAGTGAATGTAACATGTTGTCTTAATACATGTTTAAATGCTGTTATTATAGCAATAGTTTTGCCAATAATTATAATATTGTTAATGTACATAAATGTTACAAGAATTGTTTTATTATTTTGTTTCTTATAAAATACAGTGTGATTGTAATTAGCTCATTCTAATCCAATCTTAAGCAGTAGTTTAGTAATCTTCTTGTACCATTGTCTACCTGCTTGTTTCAATCTGTATAACACTTTATTTAAGTGTAATGCCTGTCTAGGTTTAATATCTGTAAGTAGCTTGCCTGGCAGCAGTTTCACATAAATGATTTTGTCCTCATTTAGTTCTCCATAAAGATATGTGGATTTTACATCTATCTGATGTATTTTGTAGTTCTTAGATGCTGCCCAAGATAACAATAATTGTACTGTTGATAGTTTTGTTACTGGGGCAAATAAGTTGTCAGAATAGAAGTCTATTCTATTCTTTTAAGTGTATCCTTACACTACAAATTGTGCTTTGTATTTGTCTATTCAGCTATTAGCCAGTCTTTTGATTTTATAGACAAATTTCGTTCCAATTATATTTGTATTTGTAGGGGGGATAGCATATATTCACACGTTTTGTTGTTGAAGTGACTGTATTTCATCCTTCATAGCTCTGATCCACTGTTCTTTGTCTATGTGTGTTATAGTATTGTAATACATTAATAGATTACTATAGATTTTGTTAAGGAATTTGTTAAATTCTGTTAGATACATAACTAGGTTTATATTGTCTTTGTAATTTAAACCTATAGTTTGTTTAGCCAGTCTTTGCTCTTGTATAGAGTATTGTATAACAGGTTCTTTATCTTTATTATTATTATTAGGAAGAGTTTTATCATTGTTTGATGTATCACTGTTATAATTATTCTCCCCTTCAATCCTAGACATTGGTTTGTCTATGAATTGTACATTACATTCAACAGTAACTTTATTATCATAGCACACTAAGTAACCTTTACTGTTAGTATCATAACCTAGCTATCATACATATTAGCCTCTAGGTTGTAGTTTATACATTTGTTTGTTCTGTATGATACAATATGTGCCAAATTCTCATATATTATCTATTTGATAATGTTTGTTATACTGTTTGTAATATAGTGTTGCAAAGTTAATAGCAACTCTCAGTGTTCTGTTATGAATAAATGTTTAATATTGTACTGTATATACTCAGAATTTCATAGGTAACTTTGCTGATAACAGACATGTATGTACACTGTTAAAGATAGTCTTATACATACATTCCACAACTCTGTTCTGCTACAGTGTATCATGTACTGTTAATCTACATATTGTTCCTTGACTTTCAATATACATAGTAAAGTCTTTACTTAGGAACACTGTATCATTATTACTTTGAAGAGTTTTAACTCTTATACTATACTGTATAAAGAGTCTCATTGTATACTTTACATATTCAGTTAAAGTATTACTTTTATGCCACATAGGTAGTATAGTTACCCATTGTGTAGCATCATCTACAATAGTAAAAAGATATTTGTACTTACTGTAAGCTTGTACTGGGGCAGGTCCCCAAATATCAATGTGGAGATAATCTCTATAACATTGTACAAGAGGTGTAGTTTGTATTTTTGGTATTTCATTGTATTGTATGTTTGCTTTAATACAATCTGTACACTGTGCATTTTTATTGTCTGTTATCTTTTGACTTATAATCTCAGGATACTCTTGTATGAGTTTGTACAAGTAATTGAAATTAACATGACCCATTCATTAATGTAAATCAACAATAGTGATTGTGTTAATAGATTGTTTATTATGATGAGAAACTATCATATACAAGTTATTTTGTACATGTATTTCACTAATCTTTGTATGAGTAGGAGAATAAATAATACATTCATTGTTTGTTTTTGTTAAAACATATCCTGCTTTACATAATAGCACTTTACTAACAAGTGTGAAGTTCAGATTAGGATGATAGTATACATTTTGTAGTGAAATTGTATTCACCTTAGTATGCTCATTAGCTTTGTCTCATAGTTTTATGTTAAATGTCATTACTCTACTTTTGCTAAGTGTGAATGACAATTTATTCACAATTGTAACATTTATTAGGGTTGAGTTCTGTATTAGTTCAGTATCATTGTAATGTATTACATTAATACATACATTTGGATTGTAATTGAACTCCTTAATGACTTCTTTTGTATTGTCAAATGAGTTCATGAAGTTGTCTACTTGCATGACACTATCCTCTTGTACTTTGAATGCTGAGAATACATTGGATTCAGTGGATAGAGTAGATTGAACAGGTAAGCTGTTAGAGCTTTATGCTGAGGCTTTTACAATTACAGACTCTAGTATTAGTGTTTCATTAACATCTTCAATAAATACTGTTTTGTTATTGTCTCTAATAAATACTGTTGTATTAAGTGCAGGTTGAGACAACATAGTAGTAGTAGTAGAAGTAGTAGCTGTTTGCCTATGTTTTTTCTTTCAAGCTTCTGTTGTTTTGTTTGTTAAAGGGTTTTGATAGTCTTTTGACATATGCTTGTACTTATTACAGTTGTAGCATTTAACTTTATTATAAGGCTTTGTTTTGCCTTTAGCTACACTTTTGCCCTTTGTTTGTAGACTGTCTTATTCAGTATCTTGTTTTGTTTGAGAGTACTGAGAATGATACTCAGTATATGTGTTTTACAATTTGTGTATCAACTTAGCTAGTGTCAGAACATCTTTCTGAGCTGTAGTAACTGTTGGTAGTTGATTATAATAGGTAATCTGCTTGTCCAGCATTGTTGCTACCCATCTATACTCATGAGGAGTAGTAAGGTTAATTGCTGAAATGTACATATTATCATTAGGGGCTTTATTATGTACAGACAACTGTCTGTAAATTTGTTCAATATTGTCTAACATCTTATTAAACTGTAATACATGCCCTTTTACTGTAAACAACATAGATATGTCTACAGCATGTGTCATTGTTGTTTGAACATTGTATTGTTCAGAAAGCACCTTCATGAGACTTCTGACACTTGTATGTGTTGTAAAGTTCACATAAATTGTATCAGTTATTGTTTTTGTTATACAATAATACAAAACATTACTTGTACATATGCTAGCATTATTAGAGGAAGGGAGATTGTACTCAAGATAGTCTGAGAGCATTATGACAGTGAGTACACTGTGTATGTATAAGTACTATATCTTGTATCCCTTTACACTAGCCAACTTTTCCATTCTCTTAAAGAACTTTATAATGTTAGAGTCCTTTATTGTAGTATTAACAAAGGTATACATTGTAAATGACATTGTAATGGGTTTGGAGGGAGAGGTAGGTCTAGGGCTTGGTGTACTAGCAGGAGGCAAAGGTGTTCTGTGAGAGCAAGTACATGGGGGCATTCAATAGGTACTAAGGCTTATAACCTTTTAACAAGTGTAGTAGGAGTACCTTATACTCTCTCTTATTAAGACATCAAGTAAGTGTCTGCCTTATATACTACATAGTGAAGTCTGATAGTCTGAGACATTCTAAGCACAGTAACTCTACATAAGGCAATTGGGGATTTCCTAATCCAGAGCATAATCTAATAATAACTGTGTTAGGTACTATCTAGTATTAGAACTAAGTCATATGTGTTTAGAACACAAACAAAACTTGTTTCAGAGCTGTAAGTAATAGTTACAGTAGGGGACTGTAAAGACTTGATAATTGTTTAGGAAGGTAGAACAGTCTTACTAATGTCAGAACTGTGTTCAGGAAGGTTAGAACCTTACTAACAGTAGGAAAGTGTTTAGAAAGACTAGTAGAACCTTACTAATACATACTGTAACAAAGACTACTTTGTTAATGTTTAAAAAAAAGTAGAACAGTACTGGTAGAGTACTAAACACTAAGCTTAAAGACTGAAAGTCACACAAAGACTAACAGGACAAAGGTATCTTTGTTACAGTTAGTAAACAAGAACTAAGAGTATATAATAAGACACACCTTTAGTCAGTAAACAAGAACTAGTATAACAAAGGTGTAAACATAAGCTTTATATACTAGAGGAGAAAGGAAAGTGGCTCAGGCTAAAGGAATGTGTAATATGAGTGAAAAAGAGGACTATATGTATAGCTCAGGATTGGGTGTAATACAAGTGAAAAAGAGAACTATATATGACTTATAACTGTGTAAGAGAGTTCTAGAACAGAACTCTCAGAACCCTCAGGACTGTAGTAAGCTGCTCAGAACTCTTAGAACTGTAGTAAGCTGTATAGTAGGCTTACACTAATGTACTAAATATAGTAATAATATTAGTAAATACAGTTACACATCAGTTTAAAGTGTAGGGTTTAAATATATACATTTTATCTTAAAGAAATACATCTTATTCTTTAAGAGTATAAAGACATACTTATTTGACATTACACAAGTCTTTAATATATATATAAGACTTAGTCTAATAAATAATGTAGAGTTGACTGTGACTAAGTAGTACATTTGCTTAAATATTATATTATTATATGAATCTCATCCTACTACTTACAAAATTTTTCCATCCTGTCTGTTTAACCCTGTTACATCCTTAGAGAATAGAAGGGATTCCCTAGTAATCCCCTAAGGTTTCAACAACACTGGACTGTACTATATTAACATGACTGTTAGTCAGGAAAGCTTCTTTGAGTCTAATCCTTACAATGTCTGATAATGTTAGCAGACAATCTTTTTTGTAGTAAATACAATATCCTTAATCATTATATGCATTACTACTAGTTCTACATTTCATACTGATCTCAACTTCATCACTGTTTATACTGTTATACACAGTCAGACTATACAAGTATAAAACTGGTTGGCTGCTATTACAGTATTGCATGCACTGTCTCAAAATTATACTGTCTGTGAGTGAAAGCCAAATTCCTCCTAAATCTAACAATGCCTGCAAATATTACAACAAAATATTGATTCGTTAAAAAGGTGTACAAAATTTGAGGAGGCTACAAGCAAGAAGAAATTCTGTACAAAATCAGTGTTCAAGCGAAAGCATGAAGACAAAATTGTTAGTACAAAAAAAATTCTTATTCCACAACAACAGCAAGGCACAACAGTGAAAGCAAAATTCAAAAGTGTAAAAATAACAGTAAGTTGAATCAGAGCAAAAGTGTGCCAATGATTATACTGAAGAAGGAACCCAAGACTGTGCCCAGCAACCCAGAACTACTGAGAGTAAGCTGATGGAGACCTGGAGCAGCAGCGTTACTAGTCGATACTGGTACAATAGAACGAGTCGAGGTCACAGTAGCAGACGCGCTTGCTGGTCCAGTACTCGTAGCAGGCGGGACAGTAAGTGTCAAGCTTGTCAACGAGCTCGACGTCGAAGTGGATGCCTCCGTGGTATTTCCTGAGTTCGTACCCGACGAGACGGGCAAAGTCGAAGTGACTATGGATGTGATAGGAGGTTGAGAGAAGGTTGTGGTGAAGGTTGTTAGTGATGCGCTGCCGGAACTGGTTGTGCTTATTGGGCCCGGTGGGAGGGAAAGCGAAGAGTGGCCGATGGTTTCGGTCGGTGAGCCCGAAAGCGGTGATGACACTGTTGCTGTTGTCGTTGCGATTGTGCTTGACGCTGTATCAGGCGATGAAGTGGTCGCTGGAGAGGAAAAGGATAAATAAGTAAGTAAGCCTGTTTGTTGTACAAAGGAGGAGAAAGAGCGAACTCGTTGTCCCGCCTTGACGTTTCATCTCCACACGTGCGTCGGCGCTTCCTAGTGCTAACGCGACGAATAACAAGATCGCAACCATCCAACGCGCCATATTTGCAGCCTACAACGACCTCAAACTTGCTGTAGAAGAGTCGTGTAGAGACGGAAGAAGGGGGAGGGAAGGGATGATGGTTGAGAAGCAACGAGAGGTGTTGGGTATGGCGCGTGAGCAGAACGCAGGTGTCAATTTTCGCTTCGCGAAGTATTCATTTCTATTTATTTCTGCATCCCACTAGTGCTTGACCGTGTGCTCCATCGGTCATTCTTCACCGGCTCCTCGGGTGCACTTGGAATCTGCGGTATGGGCATGACCAACTTGGGTCGATAGGAACTGTTGGTTGCAAGACAGGTATGGGTTGTACTGCCACTCTGCTGCCTGCTGCTCTGCCACAAGGTACTCGAGATGACCAGCCAGATTAGAATTTAGCTTTAGCGTCATACACAAACTAGCTACCCCTCCGATGCTCTAATAAAAGAATGCTCGTGCTTCCGTTCATACCTCTGTACCTTGCCTCGAAATTATTCTCTTCTAGGCTTCTTTTTCTCAGCGCACAACTGGAACACTCGACTCATGGCTACCATCTGTTCTGTGCCATCCCAACTCTTGCCTAGGAGGTGATGACCTGTACGAATTAATCTGCCTAACGCACCGTGTCCATGTTGCCAACAAAAGTGGCCGTGCCTAACAATAATTTGGCGGAGAACTTCCTTAATATTGTCCCGTCTTCAACGAGCACGCGCCACGTATCACCTGCCCACTAGATCTACCCTCTCTGTGCTTCTCCCTTCCCTACGACCATGCCTCTCGTTCTTCTTGCTGCTGCGCTTTCCTCTCGGCCACCATCTTCAGGGTCTTCTGTGCTGACTCTCGACGCTAATTGACGCTTTGACTGTGGACATAGAGATGGATAGAACGATTTGGTGGACAATATTATTGTTATCGGGCCTTCGTGTTGCTGCACAGGCAAATGTCCCTGCTTGTGTATCGACATGTATGAGCCAAGTTGCGAGTCAGGTGGGATGCGCGGGCTCGTACGTACATTTATCTCTCTTAATCTTGACGTGCACATATTAATGAGAGGATATTTGATATACGACCTAGACAAGATCTACCTTGCGTATGTAAATCGCAGACCTTCATCTCGGATGTTATGCAATGCTTTGCATCATCGTGTGACGTGGATGATCAAGAGACGGGTAGCGGGATTGTGCGGGCTGAATGTATTGTGTGTACGTATCGTCTTGTTTATACAATTGTATTTTGCTAGTCTTACATGAGGTTTGGTGAAGTCTCGTCAGCTTCTGTCACTTTGCCTACATCAACGACATCTGGAACGGAGACGAGTCCTACAAGTACTGTGACGATTACAACTACAGATACCAGTTTGGGCGCAACAGGTATGAATTACCTTATTACTTGTGCTCTTGTTGTATGCAATATCTTACTATGCGCAGATACCTCTTCTGCATCAACTAACCCTCCTGTTACGACATTTACGACAACATTCTCCATTCCACCAGCTACATCTGTGATCACCAGCACTCTCAGTCCTGGTACATCCGGGTCAGCTACAGCAAACTCAACTCTGAGCACGGAAACGTCAATATCGACTGCTAGCGACTTGACTTCTTCGACGCTGACTGTACCGCCTTCAAGTACGTCGAGTTCACCGAGCTTTGAGGCTACTGTGACTAGTACGAGGAGTGTTGCACCTCCTGAAACGAGTGGAAACTCTGCTGTTGCTGGGCGGTTGGGTACTTTGAACGGGAACGGACAACTCGGGTTTGGTGTTATACTGCTTTCGTTTGTTTGCGTTGTAGTTGCCTCTTTCTTCTTCTGATGCACTAAGACATTGGTATGCGTTTCGTGTCCTCCTAGGACCTTGTTGCACTTCGTGAACTGGTTATGGAATTCTTCTGGAACTTTTTATTGCTTTGTGACGAATTTTTCCCTCTCCCGAGCTGATTCCACTGTACTACAACAAGGAAAGATAGTTATTTACATGTGTGTACTTCGCAGAGCTGAAGTGAATGCACTAGTGTGCATTGTACATGTTGTCATAACTGTGCAAAATAAATGCACTGAATGATTACTCTAGCAATGGACTATAGTAACTGCCAATAGTATCAGGCCATTAATCACATGTGACGTTGGAACAATAATTTATCATGAGTGCAACGTATGTTTGCAAAGCATATCTACAGAGTCATGCAGGGTCTATCTGTATTGCACATTCAAGAACCATTTTAGGGAAGGTCATGTCTTGTGTGTACCTGTAAACTTATAAATGCCAACATTCAGAGGGGCTTCCCCTGTATCTGTTCCTGAAATTTGTCAACTAGAATCTAAACAACCAGAAACACAGTAACCATGTCTTCTGCAGAGGGCTATTCAGCAGACCTTTCTAATCTACCAGACAACTTTATTGAAAAGTGCTATGTAATTAGGATCAATGTGTTTGGTGTTCCAGAGTCACAGTTATATAAGGGCCACAAAGTTGTTTATTTCACATTTATTACAGAGTGTGCTGGCCTGAAATCATCATCATCTCACAAATACATTTTATTCAAATATTCAACCTTGAGAAATAATAAAGAAGAAGGCTTCATTTGCTTTATGTGAGTTCTTGAAATTACAATATATTGAGAAAGGTCTTGACAGAAAATGTAACTTCAACAATATTTATACTGATTTAATAGGCCCCAGATAGTGAAATATGCATGGCACAAGAATTGCCTTCATCAGGAAAAAGTTGCATTTCTTATAATATATTGTAGACTTTGTAAAGTAGCATAAGTATTGTATGTATATTGTAAAGTAATTACAAGACTTACAAATCAATTGTAAAGTTTGTATAAGACATGTTAATGTATATAAAGGCTAAGTAAGTGTTATGGATGAATACAATCTATTACAAGTATTATACTAACTTTGTATAATAGCTTAAAGTATTATGCTTGTATTACATTTTTATTATAATTTCAAAAAAAGGGTAATACTTACAATATAACAATAATATTATTGTTGTTGTTGTCTTATAATTTATACAAAAGGTATATTAATGTATATAATAGTGTAAGAGCACTTGTTGTATCATTATTATCTTAATAAAAGTATACTATAAGTATATACTATGTATATTATACTTAGACTATCTATTGTTAGGATTGTAGGATTGGACCTATTTCATTTTCTTTATATCTCTGTCAGTTTTGTAAAAAAACCAATATTACTACCAGATTTTCATAATTCTTAACATCTCATCTATTGTCCTACAAAGTCTCATGAAGATTGGCTTAGTATTGAGTGTAGGAGAGAGCTATACAGACATGAGACAGTATATATAATTATAATACAGCCAATCCATTTCTTACTCAATATAGTAACTTGTACCTCTCTTGTATAATAGCCTCTTAGCCTATATTCTCTAATGTGTAACACTCTGTTAATTCTTCCTGACCTCTAATGTGCCTGTTAGCTTTGTAATATTTGTCCTTATTATTTCTTTTATCTTATTCTCAAGTTTTATTCCTTACTTTACTCTTGTTATTTAGTTATTATAAAAGGCAGTCTGTAGATACAGTAGTTCCTTAGTTTTTTGACTCTTCTTGTACTCCTACTTGTTCTCTTAGTATAAATCCTAGCTGGTAGCTTTGAGAATATAGTTGGATCAGGGCTACAGGTCTACATTCACAGTTTGAGAGTACTATCAACCTAGAGAACACATCTCTCCTAACATAAGAGTCAAAAAACTCATCTCTACCTTAATACTACTCTTAATCTAAGCTACTACTTGATTAATATCCTCCTAGTCTGAGCTACTACTTGACTATCCTCTCTATACAATCCTACTCTCCTTTGAGTCTGAACTACTGTTTAATTTATTCTGTATATAGTCTAAGCTACTACTTAACTTCCTTAACTAGAGCTACTACTCAGCTACTCCTCCTGCCTCAATCCCCTTAATCCCCTCCCTCTACCGAATCTGAGCCACTACTTGTTTGAGTATTCCTTACTCTCTTTATAAACATACTATTTACTTTCTTAAAGAACTATTAAATTAAATTACCATCCTATTAATTCCCTATTATTCCTCACTCATTTGTTACTTCATTTTCTATTATTTTATACTCTACTCTTGAGGTTGAATCACTACCATCCTTCACTCTCTTTCACTCTTTTGAGTTTGTGTGTTGTCTTTACAATTTACATAGTTACACTCTTTTCTAAACACTTCTTAACCTACTACTTATAAAGCTCAATCTCTAGCCTTTATTTGCTGGTTGACTAGAGTCTCTCTTAAGTAGTAATACCTTTAGGGACCTTACAGTCTGAAAGTCTAGCATTGTCTTACAGTTATTTTGTATTATTAGTTAAGAGTCATGTTAACATTTATTTTAGATAAATGCATTATATGTCTCAAAGTATACAAATGTCTTACAAATATACACTATTGTAGAGACATGTTTTCTGAGATATACATTCAAGACATATAATATTAGATAGTATATATATTACTTTAATCTACAGACAATGAAGCTCATAAGAACATACACACAGTTGACTTGTATTAACACCTATACACTATGAGCAGAGTCTACTGAACCTCTACTTGTGTGACTTACTCTTAGTATTATCCTGAGTAGTGTACAAATCTGTAGACAAATGTTCCCTATTGTTTAGAGAACTTTACAACCTTAACACACTAACAGGTTATGAGCCTTACACTCCCTACTCATATCTACATTGTTACTATGCTTTTATCTTACCCTCTACAAATACAACACTTTAAAATCATTATCTTAGCAATTATGATTTCCCCCTCAGTGACTATATGTATGATTATATGTACTACAATCATCATCTCAAATGCTTCAGTATACTATACACTATAGTACAGATGATTTGATACACTCAGTTGTATTATACTTAATAAGTATTATTGAACTACTCTATTTAATGCTGAATCCATTTGATTCTACATGTACAATCTATTCTACTTGTCTACAAACCTTTGGTACTCTTATCTGAGCTTACCAAATGTGAATTGTCTTGTCCAAAAGACTACAATTGCTCTATACAACAAGACATGCTATAATACTTGTAATCAGAACATATTATCTACAAGGACCTAGACACACCTGTCTGAGCATCCTAAACATGTATTGATTTATTAAAATAACCTTGGACAGACTAGTTACTTTAAATACAATGAGTACCCAGTAATACTATATTCAAATACTAAACTACTTTATCTTACACTATAGAGATACATTATAATAATAACATCTCACATTATGGACAAAAATTTGATATTATATTAATAATACAAATGATTAATATTATAAACAAAAGAATAATACTAGTAAAGCATAATAATAATATAAAGAAATACTATTACAAACATACAATCAATCTAATAATGATTAGACAAACAAATAATATGGAAACAAGAGTATAAATGCTACTAAAGCATAATAACTCAAATATAAAAACAATTTCTACTATCTCAAACAAACAGTCACAATAAATAACATATATTTATCAAATATGTATATATTGTATAGATATACAAATATACAAATGTACAAAATAATAATAATGTATTCAAACACATAAAACTATTATTTATTAAATAATGTAAAGTTATATACAAATACAATCAAACAAATGTATAATAACAATAAAAAGAATTAATAAAATTACAAAACAATGTTGCAAACATTTGAAACATATAATAACAAACATATATACTTATACAAAGTATTAAATTGAACCATAGTGTGACAAACAAAGAAACAATATAATAATGCATATATGTATAATATCAACATTATAAACTATACAGACAAATACATATCTTATACCTTATACAATTACTATTACAATACAAAAAACAAACAAACAATAGTTACAAATACATTATAACAATATAATGTATTAATAAGATATACATGATAACAAAGTATTAAGTTAATACAACTAATACAAACAGTTTAAATAAAAACAAACATATTTTGAACATATTGAAAAACTATTATTAACATACAAAATGTTATAAACAATTAAATGTCACTTCAAAACTTGAAAAAATACAATAATACAGATACAAACAGAATAACTAATGCTTCAAAAACATTAGAGCCTAATGTCAGATAGTCTGAGAGGCCAAGCAACAGAACAAACACTGCTACCAAGTACACAAAAGACAAACAAATGTTGGAACAAAATCAAAAGAAACAAACATAAGTTTGGAAGTCAATTGGACACTCTATAAATGATTAAATATCTTCAATGTGTGACAGATTTAATCAATCACTACAAACAGTAGAAAGATAGAATTCACAAAGAATATATTTATGATCAATAAATAACAGATATCATTAACTATTCAAAGTTTAAACAATATTATAACAGTATATCTTTCACAAATAAAAATTCAGATAAAGACTATAATAAAATTAATAAATGGAACAGAAACAAAGTACTATAGCTTGAATACTTTGAGTGAATCAAAATAATGTATCACAATGTATACAAATATAACAGACAAAATACACAAACTTATCCTTACTAAACAATACTATAGATTATAATTATCCAAATAACAAACTATTCAGATGTATACATAATAATCAAACAAAATACACAAGTATACATACAATCTATTTGAGTATAAACTTGAATAACATTCAGTATAATGTCAAAAAGAATTAATGATTAAATCAGACAAAGATAATGAATAACATTAAACACATAGTCTATTAAAAACATTACAAACTTTATTGGACAAAACACATTCACACATTCACATACAATGCTTAAACAAATAATGAAATGATGAAAACGTATGAACAAATCAATTATACACAAAAGTCAATTACTTAAAGCAAACCTTCTCAAATTGAAGGGGAGTAATAGTATATATTCACAAAACATAACAAACAATCAAAACATAGCAAACAATTAAATAATGTGGAAATATTGACTATGTCACTATTTAACCTCACACATCCTACAAAACATATTTACAAAACAATCTGTTGAATCTGAAATGATTCTAATGACTAAAATGTATATTTGAAATTGCAAAACACTTATATTACAGACAGTAAGAGACACTTTCTCTAAAAACTTTGATGGTTACACTATATATGGCACTATTAAACATATTACAAACAAATATATTACCTAAACACAGAGAAGTACACTATATACAACAATGTTGAGCAGAAAAGCATCTCCAGTACATATTGAACTATACAGAACTATTGAACAGAACTATGTCTTCTGTAACAGAACATATGTTACATTAAAAATAACAATCATGCATCATGCAAAACCTACAATACTTATTCTCTAACATGTAGGACATAATAGCAAATGAATAACTAAATAAACAAAATAATATTCAGATGTATGACTGGGAAATAATACAATAAAGCTAAGGAATGGCACATATTCCTAAAGCAATCTACACTAGACATGCAAAGTACACAAAAAAGTTAATTAAAAGAAGCAACAGACATAACAGTAATCAAAACATTAATCCTTTTGAATAAAACAAGATAATGTTAATCATAACAAACAAAAATAAGCAATACACTCAAAATAAACGAAATAAATTCATATTTCATAACAAACACACATGTATATTCAGCAAATAAAGTGAATATAATGATTAA
The DNA here is from genome assembly GCF_000271605.1 of Fomitiporia mediterranea MF3/22. Classification (NCBI taxonomy): domain Eukaryota; kingdom Fungi; phylum Basidiomycota; class Agaricomycetes; order Hymenochaetales; family Hymenochaetaceae; genus Fomitiporia; species Fomitiporia mediterranea. The sequence goes on from NW_006760386.1 coordinate 8,258,874, forward strand.
AACAATATCAAACAGAATTTGATACAAAATAAATGATAAACAAACAAACATTACAATATATGATGAAAAATAGAACTGCAAAATACACTATTTCATCTATCTATGAAATAAAAACAACAAACACATATTATGATTGTACAAAGCAATATATTAATCAAATAACATTATGTGACAATAATAAAAACATTATCACAACAATAAAACAACACAAACATACAAATAACATTATAGTTTGTAAAGTCTAAGGGCACATTACTGCTGTTTTCAAAATACCTGGCACTAATGCATTTTGTGACAATTTGTCATAATAAACATGTCAGAATACAAAATTCACTATAACTCAATCAATACTCAACCATTTTGTGTGATTTAAGTTACTAAATTCACTAATATAAAAAATATTTCATATTCCAACAAAAATGGAGAAAATTGAGTAAAAATTGGCTGAGATACAGTACAAAATGTGAATTTTCTATGTAACACTCATTTTTATTTTTTCTCTGAATCAAAACTAGATATATAAGCTTGGAAAACTGTTTATTCTAGTCGGATACATTAATACTTAATTTAAATAGTCAATTTTTTGTGAATAGATTGCTTATTCTGCTTTACTGAGAGGGGGCTAAAATGTGTAAAACTAACTATTTTACTTTATTCCCCCCCACACTCAATAAATTATTCTTGACCTCAAACTGTATTCCTAAATTACATATAAGTGTATTAGAGTAGTTTACAACAAGTTTCATGTTAATATGTTGAGAATTGAGCTCAGAACAATTAGAGAGATTTTACTATAAGTACTCTA
>NW_006760386.1:8260636-8263365 GCF_000271605.1 Fomitiporia mediterranea MF3/22
ACTTAAATATGTATTATACTTATATGTATATTCTGTATCCTAGTTAGAATTCAATATGTAAATTAATAATAAAGCTATATTCTTCATTTAGACTAGTTTATAGTATTGTACAATCAGTTTTAGGGCCAGGAAAACTCATATACATGAAATATAGGGAAAACTCACATATTGTGTTGTATCTTACTCAATGTTTGCTCATTTTACTTCATTTTTTCTGGAATATGAAATATACTTCAAAAGTATAATTTTTACTACTTAGATCATGTAATTTGGTTAAGTATTAGTTGAGTTATAGTAGATTTTGTATTTGAGTGTACTTAGTGTGACAAAAATCACAGATCACATGTGTGACAATATTTATGAAAACAACAGTAATGAAAATAACAGACAAACACATGTCAAACATTATATTAGCCTGATCAACTAGTATAAGTTTGAAGGGGAGTGTTAACATTTATTTCAGATAAATGTATTATATGTCTCAAAGTACACAAATGTCTTACAAATATATGCTATTACAGAGACATGTTTTCTAAGACATACATCTGAGACATACAATATTAGATAGTATATATATTACTTTAATCTATGAATGATGAAGCTTATAAGAACATACACATAGTTAACTTGTATTAACACTTACACACTATGAGTAGAGTCTACTGAACCCCTACTTGTGTAACTTACTCTTAGTATTATCCTGAGCAGTACACAAATCTGTAGACAAATGTTCCCTATCATTTAGGGAACTTTGTAACCTTAACACACTAACAAGTCACTAGATTGTACTTAGAACAGAACACATATAAGTAGCTTAAGAGTTTAAAACTGAAAGATTGAAGTTGTCTAGACAGTAAACTAGTTGAAGGAACTGTTCCTAGAGCTTAGACATTATTCATAGTCATTCACACTGGTCTCTAACAAAGACCCAGACGTTTTAGAGCTTACTCAAGCATTTGAAAGAGTATTTAGTACTTTAAAAGTTAATTTATTAGAACTAGCCTTAGAAACAATGTCTAATCCTTTAGGAAACTCCCTTACACCCTCCTACAAACCTGTACAGCTTTAGTAATGTGCACATATACACTTTAATATAGATTCAGTCTCTCAGTTGATTGTAGAAGCTACCAACCAAGCTGTTTCTGTAGTAATACACTATACTCCTACTAAAAACCCTAGAAAGATTACTACTACTCCTATAGAGTACAAAGGAGGCAAGGATTATTAGGACTTTAAAAGGGAATGTCTACTATATATCCTAGCTAATAAACAAGCCTTCTACAACAGTAAAAAGAAGATACTCTTTGTACTTTCTTATCTTTAGGAAGGGACAGTTGTTATATAGGTAGAAAATTAGGTTACTCAAAATACAGATACTAAGAGTGAAATCCTTTATACACAATCATTCTAAGAGTTTATAAAGTAACTAGGACAGTCATTTGATAACTCTAGTAAGAAAGAAACTACTATCTAGAAGCTTAGACAACTCAAGCAAGGAAATTGCTCTATAAATGTCTTTTTCTAACAGTTTAAGATTCTTAAGACTAAAGCTAGACTGAGTAGTAAAGTATATGACTCTATATTGATTGATTTACTTTAGTATACTCTTAATCCTGAAGTACTTTGTCAGTTAATGTGCTTATTACTAGTCCTAGGTACTTATAATGAATGGGAAAAGTATGTAATTCAGATTGACAATAATAAAACTTGACTCAGAGAGACTCTTACATGTAGGGGACTCTCTAGTAGTCAATCTGACAATTGTCTGTACTTTAATCTTCCTAACAAGGCTCACAACTCTCTTTAATCCAATACCTCTGTACATTTTAAAGCCCCAAATGTACAGACAACTCCTTAATTAACCTCATATCCTTTTAGGTCAACTTCTAATAGAAAAACATTCTTAGGAGCTAGAGAACCAATAGACATCTCAATTAATAATACTAAGAAGAATCAAGCTTGTTACATTTGTAGAGAGATTGGTTACTTTGCTAGAGTTTGTCCTTCTTAGTATTACTGCTGTTTTCAAAATACCTGGCACTACAGTCAAATATGTTATAATGTATAATATAGTAATGTATAAATGTTATAATGAATAACTTTTTCTCAAAACCAAATGGTCATTCTCTGCCAAAATTCAATACTATAATACATAAATCCTATAATGAATACAGAAATGACCTCTCCCAGCATTATGTGTTACAACATATTCTACTATAATGTGTTTTGTAATGTTTTATCATACTAAACATGTCAGAATACAAAATTTACTATAACTCAATCAATACACAATCATTTTGTGCAATTTAAGTTGCTAAATTCATTAATCTTAAATATCTTTCATATTCCAACAAAAATAAAGAAAATTGAGCAAAAATTGACTGAGATACAGTACAAAATAATGATTTTCTATATAACATTCATTTTTATTTTTTCTCTGGACCAAAACTAGACATATAAGCTTGGAAAACTGTCTATTCTAGTTGTATACATTAATAATTAATTTACATACTTAATTTGTCATGAATAGATTGCTTATTCTGCTTTACTAAGAGGAGGTTAAAATGTGTAAAACTGACTATTTTACTCTATCCTCCCCCACACTCACTAACATTTTTTCAACCTCAAATTGTATTCCTAAATTAAATATAAATGTATTAGAGTAGTTTGTAACAAGTTTCATGTTAATATGTTGAGAATTAAGCTTAGAACAAATAGAGATATTTTAC
>NW_006760386.1:8263385-8283690 GCF_000271605.1 Fomitiporia mediterranea MF3/22
GGGGGAGGAGTAGAGTAAAATAGTCAGTTTTACACATTTTAACCTCCTCTTAGTAAAGCAGAATAAGCAATCTATTCATGACAAATTAAGTATGTAAATTAATTATTAATGTATACAACTAGAATAGACAGTTTTCCAAGCTTATATGTCTAGTTTTGGTCCAGAGAAAAAATAAAAATGAATGTTATATAGAAAATCATTATTTTGTACTGTATCTCAGTCAATTTTTGCTCAATTTTCTTTATTTTTGTTGGAATATGAAAGATATTTAAGATTAATGAATTTAGCAACTTAAATTGCACAAAATGATTGTGTATTGATTGAGTTATAGTAAATTTTGTATTCTGACATGTTTAGTATGATAAAACATTACAAAACATGTTAGTGCCAGGTATTTTGAAAACAGCTGTAAAGAGTTAGAATGATTCTCAGAGCTATAGGACCTAAGAAAAGGTTCACCTTTGTAGAGACAATACAGGAATTGAAGGAAGGGGACTTTATAGATAAAGAATCAGAAGAGGAACAGATTGAGGAAGAGGAGTCTTTTGTTAATCCTTAGGTATAAACACTGTATTGTCTGAGAAAGAGCTAGAACAGAGTTATTATTATGTAAATAATTAATGCTAGACATTTGAATCAAATATAGATGATTATTGTTTGTACTATAACACTCTGGACAGTAAAGACTCTTATTTCTTTAATGAACCTATTGATTCTGAAGTCTGTAAAGAGGTAGAAGGTATAGGAACAGTTTTGAACATCTCTTATAGACTTGTAGGCTCAGTTTCTCCTAGGGAAGGTTTGTACATTTACTCTAGTACTGGAAGGCAACTGGATATGTTCTTAACAATTAAAACAGACTAAGGACTCATTAATACACATACTCTAATTAATTCAGAGTGTACTAGATTATACATAGATACAGGTTTTGTTAATAACAACAAGTTAAAAACATATCCTTTTAAGAATCCCTTCCCAGTTTTTAATACTAACAGTACAAGCAATAATAGAGGTCTCCTAAAGGACTATGTTAAAGTGGAACTCTCTGTTAAAGTACATACAGAGACAATTTGTCTAACAGTCACTATATTAGTATTGAGTAATATCTTTCTAGGATATGATTGGTTAAACAAGTATAATCTGGAAATTGATTAGGGACAAGGTATTGTGCCCTTTACTAGATGTCTAGACAGTTGTTCTATGTTCTTAGACAAACTAGAGACTTATTCAGATATTCTAGAGTACTTAAGGAGAACTAATAATGATCTCACCCTAGTTTTTACAATTCCCCCTTATCTTGAAGTGTACAAGAATGTATTCAGTAATGAATCCTTTGAGCAATTACAAGAGAATCAATCTTAGGACTATACTATTAATCTAAAACTGGATTTTAAGACTACAGATTGTAAAGTATACTCTCTAGCTCTTAGAGAACAAGATGTGCTCAAGGATTTTGTTTCTGAGAATCTGGCTTCAGAAAGAATTTGATATTTAAAGTCCCTCATAGTATCACCCTTCTTCTTTATCAAGAAGGAGAATGGATCTTTAAGACCTATCCAAGATTACAGAAAGCTTAATAAAGGTACTATTAAGAACAAGTACCCTCTACCTCTAATTCAAGAGCTTCTAGATAAGGTCAAGGATTCTAAGTACTTTACAAAGCTTAATGTGTACTAAGGATACTATAATATTTGAATTAGGGAGAGTAATGAGTAGAAGGCAGCTTTCAGAACAAATTTAGGATTGTTTGAGTCTACAGTTATGTTCTTTAGTCTTACAAATGCCTCTACTACATTCTAAGACTTTGTAAACAATATCTTTAGTGAATTAATTAATGAGGAATCAGTTGTTGTCTATCTAAACAATATCCTCATCTATTCTAAAGATATTAAAGAGTATAGACACTTAGTTTAAAAGGTTTTTATGATTCTGTAAGAGAATCAATTGTTCCTTAAACTCTAGAAGTGTGTTATGAATTTCTGTACAGGAATTACACCTCTTACTGTAGATTCACAGACAGTAAGCAGATCCTTTAACCACTTAACTACTAGTCCTAAGTATAGTTTTAGTTGTCACTACTATTATAGTGTTGATAGTACTTGTGTCTAGTAAGAGGGGAGTTTTGTTACCCTCAAGAGTGAGATAAAGCATTTAGTTTTTAAGGTAGAAGGATAGTTATATTGTGTAGAGTTTAGTATGAGAGTAGGTAGTACAGCTAGTTCACAAGCTGTCCTTGAATAAACTGTTATTGAGTTTAATAATCTTTACATACACTAATACTACTAGTTTTATATTATTCTAATTATTCCTTTATCCTTCATTTCTCTGCCTCTTAAGTAGTTCTGTTCCTTAGGTGGTCTGTGTACTATGTTGTGTTATTTTCGTCCTGTGTGTCTTATAGTTTATTACTCTTAGATTTGTGATTTTATAGTCTCAAGTTGCTCAACTGTTCCTAATCAGGTATAGATTAGTATAAGGGTTATTTCTTCTATGTACTTTGTACACAGTCTTAGTAATTAAAGTCCTTAGTATGCTTCTTTTCCTTGACTAAGTCTAATTAGCCTTTCTGTGATTAGTGCCCATTCATTTAAGCTCTTAGGGCTTCACTTTGTAGGGTTCTATGTAGTATTATTTGTAATACTATTAGTTTATAACTCTTACACTATTTGTTTAGAATGTAAGGCTAGACTACTCTAAGTTCTATTCCTCTAAGGAGTTTGTAGGTTCTTTCTAGGATTAGTTTCTTGTCTCTATAAATAACTTTGATATTATATTACTTAATACACAGTTGATCCCTTTGTACACTAGTGAGAATTACTTATCTATGTATTTGTTCTCAAGGTATTGTATACTATACTTCTACAAATATTTCTACTACATGTTTCTTGTTTACTATATACACTAGTATGTACAAGTATAATTGTACACTTATACATTCACTATGTATGTGTAGGTTGTTTATCTTAATTATATACACTTTGAAGCTTATTCCATCTTATAGCATTTTCTTCCTAATGTGTACTGTTAGTTGCCTTTAGTAGTGTGATTCACTAATTAATAATTGACTGTTGACTACTTGTATTGTTACTGTTGACAGATTGATCCATTAGCTTTCTCAAATATCCTTGTCTGTGTTTAATTAATTTGTAAGGATCTTTAGTATACATCCTTACAATTGTGTTACATGATTAAATTTCTTACATTCTTCTGGATCCTACATTTGTATGTCTGGTAACTCTAGTAATGTGTGTTCTGTTGTTTAGTCAGCTATTACAAATCTGACTGATTCCTTTCAAAGTGTAAATTCAAGAGATTTACTACTAAGTATCTTAGACACATTATTAGAAACAATAAAATTCAAATGCACCTGAAAAAAGTAAAGCCTATTAATGAATGGTCAGAACTAAAGAACTTGAAGCAACTATAACAGTTTACTAGTTTCTACAACTAGTATTAGAGATTTATTGAGGACTATAGCAAAATAGCTTGTCTACTCACTAAACTAACTAGGAATATTCTATTTACTTGAGGGAATGAGTAAAGGGAGGCTATAGAAGAGCTTAAGAGACAATTTAGCTCACAGTCTGTCCTTACAATTCTAAATGAGTATAATCTCTTCAGAGTAGAAGCCAATTTGTTTAACTATACACATAGAGTAGTCCTTTCTTAAAAGAAAAATAGTGTATAGTATCCTGTAGCATTTAGATCTCAATCTCTAAACCCTACAGAGTGAAATTATAAGATCTATAATAAAGAAATACTTACTATTGTTAAAGCTATTAAGGACTAGTACTAGTACTTGTTAGGAGTAAGACAAACCTTTAAAGTATAGTCTGACTATACTAATTTGACATACTTTAAGGCTCCCCACAAGTTAAACTATAGATAGGCTTGCTAGAGAACAGAACTAGCAGACTATAACTTTGTTTTAATACATAAACCTGGAAAAATACTTACAAAAGTAAATACACTGTCTAGAAGTCCTTAATTTAATAAGGGAGAGTATGATAATAAAGATGTTATCTTTATTATAGACTCCTGGTTAAGAGTAATAGTGTGTACAGGTAGTAAAGTCACTCTGTAAAAGATCTAGAATGCTTAGTAGGAATTATTAGACAAAGGAGAGGAGTACCTAGTTAGTATACTTATTAGAGATAACTATATACACAGGAATTTAAAGATATATGTTCCCTCAGACCTTGTACCAATAGTTCTGAAGGAATATTATAATTCCCTATTTGTAAAACATTCAGAGTATAGGAAGACACTTAAAATGATTCAGAGAGAGTTCTGGTGGTTACAGATGAGAACAGATACTAAGAAATATGTTTAAGACTGTAATAAATGCTAAAGAACAAAAGCCTTATACACTACAAGACAAAAGGCACTATATTCTTATAATACACCTGTTAGACCTTAGCAGGTAATATCTGTCAATTTAATTAGTGAATTGTCTGAGTCTAAGGGATTTAACACTATTTGTATTATTGTAGATTGTTTCTCTAAGCAAATACATACTCTTCTAACTACTACAAATGTTACAGCTGAGAGAATAGTTAGACTGTACAAGGATCAAGTCTTTAGACTCTATAAATTACTCAGGAAGATTATACATAACAGAGGACTGTAATTTGATACTAAATTTATGAGGGAACTGTACAAAGCTCTTTATATTAAAGGGAATCCCTTTATAGTATATTATCCTCAAACTAATAGTCAAACTGAGTGTATTAATCAAGAGATAGAACAGTATCTTTACTTGTATGTTAACTATAAATAGTCAGACTAGGCAGAATAGATTTCTATAACTGAGGATGTATATAACAATTAAGAACACTCTACTACAAAGTTCTCTCTGTTCTATGTCAACTCTAGAAGACACTCTATAGACTTTAGATCAGTTTTGACTAAGACTAGTACATATTCTATTAAACAATAAGCTAAGTATATTAAAGATGTTTAGGAACTTACAAAGAAAAGCCTAGACTAAGCTACTAAAGTTATAAAAAAGTATTATGATTGTTATTCAGACCCCTCTATATAGTACAAGTTAGAAGATATAGTGTATTTAGACTTAAGGAACATAAAGACTACTAGACCTACTAGGAAGTTTAATAACAAGTGTTACAGTTTGCTACTCTTACACTCTCAGTTCTGCCAGTTCTGTACCCTTCTGTACTAGAACTTAGGACTTCTACTCCTCAGGTGTATAGTATATAGACTATATATGTAAGGATATGTAGAATAGCCTTACATGAGGAAGATTCTCTTCTTTACCAGTGCACTCAATACACTGACTAGGGTAATCAGTAATCAAGCGTCGAGAAGGGGAAAAGAATCCCCTAACCCTTAGCCCAAAGACTCTTTATATATGCAGTTACACGTGTAGTGGATACAAGTAGGCTAACTAATAACGAAAAAAACACCTACAAGCACCCACAACACCTTCATAGTAAGGAGCACACTTGCACACACTCAGCACAAGAGTGCAATCGTTACACACACCCTCCAGCATTTAGTCCTAAATGCTCTAAGAATAATAGATAGATTAGTCGAATAAGTAATAGAAAACCAACCAATAAGTGCATAAAATTGGAGGTGCACTTGGTAATCCTGTAGAAGTATCACTGGTAGTCCAAGGGGTGTCCTGAGTCGGTTCTGTTGTAGATTGTATGTATTCCAGGTTGTAGAACTTGTTGCGACGTTAACTGAAATCACAGTCAACCATTTGGATTCCTTGTCTTAAGTCCTAAAGTGTTGCTCACTGGGTTTGCAAAGTATCAAACAGGTTTTGTGTCAAATTGAGCGGATTGTGTGGTCCTTGTGTCTTGACACATCTGGTCTCTCCTAGCATACTTGTCCTGGTATCGAAAATGTAATAGTGAGTTCACTATCAAATGTAAGGGTCGTCAAAGTTGGTATTCCTGTAGGATAGTAGCCTGATGTCCTAATAGATGAATAGTAGTGTCTGGGGAAGTATCCTGTGTATTTCTAAGGAGTAAAGTAGTGTTCTGTAGTCCTTTACACTCGAAAACATAGTTAATAGTAGTATCAAGTTTGTTAATAGACTTGTACTAGTCTATTGTGCATCTCCTGGTCCTAATTGATGACACTAACAATGTCCAATGCCAATAAGGTGTATTACCTTTGCCTTCCAATGATAATACAATGTGTTCCCTACTTGAATTGCTTGAAATATTACTAATAACCTTGCAAAACTGACTATATGTGCTTGTTTCCAACGTTTTGGATAGTTCTTCCTGCATTTCTATGCTGTATTCCTGTGTCTGCTGTACTACCTTGTGTCTCAATAGATTGTTGTTCATTCAAATATCCATAGTATCGAGTATTCCTAGTTGTGAAGATGATGTATCGACAGTAGCATGTATCTGTATCTCCAAGTAATCCTGTAGTGCTTTGAACTGCACAATTGTCTCATGGAATCTCAATCTATGTCTGTTTGTATTCCATCTTGCTTTCAACCAAGCATTTGTATCCTTGCCTGTATGCATTATTTCCTGGTTTCTTTCCTTAGAACCAATGTCTTGTACTGTTTCTCTTTCTTGAAACAGTTCACTTTCATTAGGTCTGTGTATACACAATAGTATTGAAAGTAATACTTGATAGCAATAGCACAATGTCCTTTCTCTTAGCAAATATCTCTCTAGTGCCTTGTACTTTATATTCCTGACGATTCTGTAAGTACTTGTGTACCTAGGTAATAGTGTTGTCGCTCTGTATACCTGTAGTTCCATAATCTCAATGGAAGTATGTCCTGGATTGTGTAGATCAAATATCAACGTTGTACAATGTCTACAAGTCTGTCTATTCAACTTATCTCTCCTCTGAAGCATTGTATTGATTGCCCATAATTCTGTATGCTCTGTTGTCCGACCATAAGTCCTGTTTCTGGTACAATTACCTGTCCTGAATCTATTCTGTATTGAATATCTTGTCTTACAGCTATAGTTTATCAATATCAACGTGCATTTTGTACTTTCTGATCTCACAATTGTGTCTGAATACTCATTAATATCTTGAGTATAAGTCCTGACTTTCTGTTCTGTCAGAATGCACTGTGTGCATAACTGTACAATTAATCTGTTCCTTCTTATAGTTGATCATTTTGTCTGTAGACTATATACTGTTGATAATTCCCATGTAAAGCTAATAAGTTCTTGCTTTTGTCTCAAATAGATGGTCCTGAATAGCGAATATCTATTGCTGACAATGTAGTCCTGTATTCTCTAAAGCTTGTAAACAAATTCAAAGTCAATTCATGATGTTCTCTTTGTTCTATATGCCTGACTTGGTAAAATCGTGTGTGCCATGAATTTTACTAAACGAATAGCAAAACTAACTCTGTCTGAAAGTCCTGGGTAACTTCTGAGTCTTGAAGTAGGTTTTCTCAAATACTTAACTTTGTAATTTTGAGGTCTACTGAGTAGTAGAACAGTGTGTATTGAAGCAATCATTCTCCTGTTGTCTGGTTCATCAATCCTATGCTTCTGACACGGGTTACAATTGAAATCATTGCTCACAATTGTATTCTTGTAGTACAGTCGTTCTCTGTGATATGCAAATGTATTCCTAGACATACTGTGTGCTCGAAACAAATATTCAAGTCTTCCTGTGCTTTTGCTAGTGTTCCTGACATGTAGTGGAGTCCTAATAATGCAAAATGTATGCTGAAGTATGTACCTCTCGCCCTCCCAGCAAAATATGAATGCATTTTTGTCATAGGATCTCTGAATTCGTTCTGAATCTAATATTTGATGTCTGAATGGGTTTCCTTCATGATTTCAGTATTTGAAACCTTGTGCAAAGTCTGTTTCCAATAGTAATTGAGCTATATTGTCTATATTCTGTGATACATTCCAGTATCACATTTCCTCTGTGTTGCTTTCAAATACTGAATTCCATTACTCATGTTCCTCAATGATAATACCATTCTCATAATGTTCAAATACCTGTCTGTCAATTTTCGTATCCAATTTGTGTGCCAATTGAATGAATTCTTGCAAATTCAATTGTTCATTACTCTAGGGTAACGTTTCTGGTATTGTCTGCTGAATATCCAACTTGCTGAGTACTTTCACTTTGTCTGGTGCCTCGAGTCAATGTATAGTACTCCTAGTAGACTCGCCCTCTGTTTGGAGGTCCAATTCTATACCTTTGCAAATTGTTCTAGCCTTTCTACTATGTGGATGTACTACTATTGTGTCTTCTAGCAATGTTTTCCAAAGGAAACTAGTCCTATGCTTGATATATGTACTGTATTTTCTTTCTAAAAGCTGAGATATGCTAGTCTGCATCTGATATAACCTTTCTGGGTCATTGTCACTATATTTTGAAGCATAATTCTCTATGTATCAAGTTGTCTTTTGCATAATTCCTAAGTCCTTGTATGCTAACACGTCTACTATAGCCTCAATATCCTGTAGATTGTATCTCTCAATGTTCTCGAATGCCATGACAATTCTTAGACAACTAGTCTGTCTTTCAATGAGTACTGAATATCCTGATACGTATTCTGATACTTTGGTATTGATTTTTCGAACGAAATGCGTCTCCTGAGATTCATTGTATACTGAATGCCTAGTAAATCCAATATCTAATGATAGAAACAAATATTCCTTGGTTTCCTTACTTTGCTCTGTGAGATCGCTGACTGTTATTAGTCCTATAGGGTCTTCTATAATCTTTCTGAGCTTCTGAAGCAGTAGTGTAGTCATTGCTTTCAATTCTGTAGTGATACTGAATCTTCTAGTACAGATATGATACTTTCTCTTGAATTGCAATTGTTTTTGCCAAGTATCCTAGTGTGTTTCTCTGAGAAACTAACATTCTTTGTCCTTATTACTGAGCAATTTCATCTGTCTGATGACTCTGAGAGGTAGTGGTGGCATGTCCACTATTTCCTGATACAATTCTGTACTACAATTGTCAATTACCTGTGCAAGTTCCTTAGTTTCTCAATCGAAACTGTTGATATCCTTAATGTATGCCTCTGAGACTTGTTCTCCTGTCTTTGATAGACGTATTACACTGTTAATCCATAGTATAGACATATCAAATCCTGTAGAAATGTTGTGCTGAATAAGAATTACTGTTCCTAGTATGATATTACAGTTATCCAACTGCCTGATATCAAAGTGCTGTATCAATTTCCTTGAGCCATATTTCATTCTCACAATGGTACAGTAGTTTATCCTTGATCCTGACCTGTGTACTCTTGACTGAGTAAGTAGCGTTTTGCCTAGAATGACTTTTCTAACACTAATTCGGTCCACAACTCTAGTGTGTGTGAAATCTACTAGTACTGAAGTATTCATTGTCACTGTCATGATTTTGTTGCTAATTCCAACTGTAGATCCTGCAGAATTTATCACAAATACCTTATGATCCTTTGTATACACTGTATAATGTTCAACTGTGTCGAAATTGCTGAAATATGTGACTATTAGGTGCATATATGTATGATATACTGATCTGTATGAGTAGTTGCATGTGTAGCTGTATGCATCATTATGTGATAGGTATTTCTTATTGACTGAAAGCTCATGTATACACTCAAACAATTCAGAATCGAAATTGTTCTCTAGTACTAAGGTTCTCCAATCATTGGTTATGTCTATGAATGAATATAACATGTTCCTGAATGAAATATACTGTTGTACTGTGTCAATATACTGTAAAAAAGCATTCTTGTCCTCAAATGAGTACTCATTTGCTTGCTCACAATAGTGTTTACTCATTAAATGACCTTAGAATGAACAAAGAATAAAGGGGTAGACAAAGGAAAGGAGTAATAAGGTAGAGAGGGGTAGTAGTAGAAGTTACTATAGGAATCAACCTGTATATTGTAACGATTGCACTCTTGTGCTGAGCGCGTGCAAGCACACTCCTTACTATGAAGGTGTTGTGGGTGCTTGTAGGTGTTTTTTTTGTTATTAGTTAGCCTACTTGTATCCACTACACGTGTAACCGCATATATAAAGAGTCTTCGGGCTAAGGGTTAGGGGATTCTTTTCCCCTTCTCAATGCTTGATTACTGATTACCCCAGTCAGTGTATTGAGTGCACTGGTAAAGAAGAGAATCTTCCTCATGTAAGGCTATTCTACATATCCTTACATATTTTTGACTGTATAAATCAATCCCTATTGATCCTGCTGGGTTGTGAGCATTGTCTAGGGTCTGATCAACCCTTGGCATTGTCTCATTGCCTGGTGCGAAGAGCAAGTGAGTTTTGAAAGAGATTTGTAGAGAGAGACAGTGACTACTTACTGGTTGGCCCCTAGTGAGCGAAAATGATCTGGAGCATAGCAAAATGCTTCCTGATCGCAACAAAAACCCCTATTGATATGGTTTGATGTCCTAGACATTGTAAGGACCTTCCCAAGGACAATGTTGAAGACGCTGAGCACACATATCCAGGTTTAGAGAACATAGTGAGTAGCACTAACACAAATGCTGGACATTTAAACTACCTAGGCACTACTTCCTACCTCAAGACAGTGATTTTGATGCTGAAAGGCAACCTCATCATTCCAGTAAGCTCATATTTGTCTAACAAAGTCCTTACTATTGTCCCAAAGCGCAAGTCCTTGTCCCTTATGGGCTTAAGGCAAAACCAATCACAATCCAGTGATAAGTCCATGTCTATTGCAGGCTGGTGGCACACTGATGATCTACCAGGACGTAAGACATTGTCTCTTAGAGGCTGGATGCAACCTGAAGACCAATTACTACTGAAATACTATAGTTACATTTGCATAGTAGTATATAGAACAGAGACTGAGCAAATGAGTGTGCATATAGGTAGTGTAAAGGGTGAAATGCATGCAAACCACACTCAGGATGAGACTGGCGTTAAGCTTTTTGCTAGCAAAGTCTCAGGAAAGAACCATCAGATTGTAGTCAAGGAATCGAGCAATCATACAAGTGAACAATTAGTATGTACAAGAGACAAGAAAGACACAAGCAAGCTTACATACTAGGATGAAAAGGATCCATTGGTATTGACTGACAAGAGCAAGTATGTTGCCAGAGAGCATCTAACAGTGATTTTGGAATGGTGCCCTAGTCCAAAAGAACCCCTCACATTGCTAGGAGGTAAGACCTCAATCACAGAAGATTGGAGGTGTCCTGAAGACCTGATCATGAGATATAAGACCTTACCTATTAGAGGTAGAAGGCTTTCGACTTTACTTAGCATACAAGAAAGACAGGTAATGAGTACTGTAAAAGTACATATAGTTAGACAGAAGCGCATCATAGGAAGTCTACTCATTATAAGAATAGTTAGCATTAGTACTCAGAGGACTAGCATTAAGGATTTGAGCAGTCGAGTACAGGCAATTGACATTGATGGTTCAGTCAGTTGAGTTCACAGTGAACAAATATATTTAGCTAGCAGCAGTACTCAGGCAATTGCTATCAAGCTTTTTAGTAATCAAGTTCACAGAGAACAGGCGATTGGCTTTGAGGATTCAGTCAATTGATTAATAGAGGCGAACACTGAGAAATCAGTTTGCCAACAAGGATTCAGGCATTGCAACATTACCCTGCATTGAGAGGATTCATTCCAGCAGGCAAAGAGAACGTTCAAAGGTACAAATAGACTAGATACATTGATATATACTAGTAAACTAGTTAGTCCCTTCCATCACAAGATAGACATTGACGACTTGAACAAGAAAATGTATAGATTCGATGGAATGTATCAGGAGAAGGAGAAGGAAACTCCTACAACAAACAAAGGTGAAGCCCATTGGAACGTACCAAAGAAACACAGAACGTTGTAGGAAAGCAAAGGAAATGATGCCAAACATTCAGTGACAGGCTTAGACAAGAAGCTTGCTACAGGAAATCAGTATTTGCTAACAGAATTACAAAGTAAACCTGAAGAACGGCTCAGAAATTCGACCAGAAAGAAAGATCCAGGTAAGAATTCCTCAAATCATAGGAAGAAAGTAAAAGCAAACAAGCACAGAGCTTTAGGCACTAGGAACAATGATCAGACAGCATTGAGAGATCATAGCAAGATTGAATCTGTAGTACAGAGAGCCAAATTCGAAGAGATCGAATTTATTCAAGCATTGGAACATTAGGCAATGACCCCCAGAATTGAGAGTTGTGTCAAGACTCCCTAGGCTGTCAACAAAATACCACTTTGTTTCCTACAAAATACACATAGCTCAAAGGCAGAAAAGGTAGAGAAGGACTTACCTTGCACTATTGGTAAAGGTACAGACGTCAAGAAAGTGCTACAGGTACAGAAGTATGCATATAGTCACCTCATTTTGGCAGAACAAGGATTTATGTACACTTGGGTTGTAAGAAGCAATATAAATTCAGATACACCACCTATGAACGTCAAACCAGTTCGTATGAATGCTCTACATGATGGACATCATGATTCAGAAAGTAAGAAAGAGAGCAAGAATGGAACAGGCAGAAATTGCTGTAGTACAGTAACTCCTATTAGACACAGCAAGTATAAGAATAGATTCAAGCACAGAAATACAACCACACAAGATACAGGCAAACTACATAGTGTAACTACATTGTGTACAACTATATTCATGCATGGAAAGACTTCAGGTAACATTGTAAGGAAAAGGTACATAGACTGAGCAATATTGAGTACAGAAACTGTAAACTATTGGATCATGCATCTAGAAACAGACCAGAACTATTTACCAGACTTGTTTTACTCAGCAAACTTGTTGAAATCAAGCACGAAAGTCAGCAACAATTAAGGAAACATTAGAGATATGGTATTGGAAGCCACAGAGGCTTATACGAGTGAAACTACAGGTACTAAGAGGCTCAAGTGTCCTAAGAGCAGGAAAGGAAACAGAGAATTCCTTAAAGCAGACATACAGATGCAATGTACAATGCACATTGTTTCCACAAAAGATCTCAGAGAAACCAGTCTTTGGAAATACAGCGAATACATTTCAGAAGTTGGTCAATATGTGAAACAAACAGTTTTACAATGTATTTCTCAAGTGTGAGCAAGAATGGCATACAGTTTCAGCAAAGAAAGTGTTATGGACCATTATCTACAGAGAAACAGTATGAATGATGCTAGGCAGACACCTTTGCTATCTTTGAACAGATTAGATGACGATTATTTCATCAGCAAGATATCAGGAACAGTACCAGAAGAGTTCTACACATAGAGAGGACCCAGAGGCATGTAAGAACACAAATGCCATCTAGAGGAGTAAGATACACTCTCAAGACATGTTTCTACAAGGGAAATGACCAGTCAGGCATGGAATAGACTATATTCCAAGTACAAACAACATTCGCTATTGCTTTATTGGAATCTGCACACAGTTTCAGGCAGAAATTTCATTGTTAGGCTCAAAAATACTGAGAAAACAAGCAAAGAACTTGAAATTTCAAGATATGCAAATACCAGGCATATATTTTACTCTAAGTACTATGGAGAAGACCTTCAGGAAGACCTACAGTAAAGAAATGTGCATAGAAACTACAGGAATAGGCATAAGATTCGATCTAAGGACAAAAAGAATGGTTATAGCAACTATAATCATATCAGGCAGTGTATACAGTCTTACAGCATAAGACTCAGAGTGAGCAGCAAACCAGAAGACTTCAAATTGAATTGTACAGACTACAATGGGCATACACATGACAAGAATACAAGAATTGGTCTCACAGGCATTCAAAGGCACATACAAGAAGAATCAGGCTATGTACTAGAGAAAGTACAATGTTTCAATTGAAAGCAAGACTCGTATTATGTCACAAATGGTTGTACACATAGTACAGAAAGAGCTCAGTATATCTCAGAAGCTGGATTACCTTCAGAGAACTTGGAAATCAATTATGCTACACTAGGAAGGAGTACAAGAATGCTAGGAAATGGAAGCTATTGGAATTCGAGTATGAACAGTTATACAAACATTCTGCCATTTTCTATATTTCGAATAGATCCACTGGTACAGCAGGCATGCTCTACAGACAGTGAGTATGAATTGAGAACTCTAGAGGAAGACTTATACATGTTTAGCAAAGAATTTGATGCTCTACAACAGGTATTAGGCATAGGAAAGCATGATTTGAGACCATCATTACACTCAGACTATATAGAAGTACAGATTCTATTTGTATATACTCTAGTGAGAGTAAAAGAGCATTCGATACGAAGATACAGACACAGGAACAGATGTTTCCACTGTAACAATGAAGAAACAGTATGTTTTGGCACACAGAGATGCTTTGAGAAAGGAATATTATATCTTCCGGATTGGAAATGTGACAAGACACTCAGGAGTCAACATTGGCATGATATATTCTATATACCTAGACACTCAGAGACGCTCTTACCCTTTGTCTACCCTTTCATTCTTTACTTACATATCTTTAACCTTCTTATTCTTTATTCTTTATAACTCATCATTCTCTAAGTACTCTTGTATAGTTTAGTATATATATACATATGAGATTAGACTAGTCCTGTAGTCTTAATCTTATTTACTCTAGATAGTCCTGTACTCTTAGACTCACTCTATATACTCTACACTTGTCTTACTCTCTCTCTCTGTCTATTCTGCAAGTTCTGACTATGTTCTAGTACTTACATCCTATTATTTCTGTTGTATAAGATAATTGTAGCCTAGGTCCCCTTACTAAGCCTTTGAGTCCCCTCTATACTGTTACTAACATTAGATTAAGACTACCTATTACTACTCTACAACTGTCCTACATTTTAGGCATTAGTACTTACTGTTGTACTAATCTCTTCTCTTTGTTCTAACTCTTTTACATTTTTAAATTTTAAGCTTTTTAAACCCTTTTAAACTTTTACCACCCTTCTTCTATTTATTACCCCTTTTAGTCTAGTGTCAATCTCTTTGTAGTGTAGACATGAACCCTCCTGACCCAACTACTACCCTTACTGTTCTGTTATATTAGTAGTTACAAGTAGATTTAACTTAATACATATAGATCTTTATTTAAGAGGCCTTTACTAACTATGTACTCTCAGTCTAGCTAGAACCTGTTCTAATCATTCTAGAGCCTACTACCTGTTCTAGAAAGAAAGTGTATATAGCTTACTCTTTAAACTTTAATAGACAGTACTTTAAGGACTTTTAGTACTAAGTCAAACTATATATGACTACTACTTTAACTAATCTATCCTCAGATCTTAATTGTATCCTATTTATCCTCTCCTTTATGAAAGAAGGTAACATAGCTACTTAGGCTCAGAACTGGATTGAATGTTGTTGGATCAGAAGTCTGATTTGACTTTAGAACAATAAGTCATACTCAGAATTTATAAGGTAGCTTTAAGCTTCCTTTATTAATCTGAACAAGAGGTACAATGTGTAGTGAAACAATTGGCATCATACTAAGAACTGTACATTACATGCAGACAATCATGGCAATCAATTCTGAACACCCACATGACTCATAGAAGCCTACTCTGAGAACACCCAACTATTCTGCATTGCAAGCATTTGCAAACAGAACTGTAAGAGTGTACAGTCTTGGAATTGGCTTACACACATTGTTTTCTCCACAGGATGTACAGATCATGTACTTATCACAGGCTCAGAACACAAGTTGTGTCATGGTGAGTGGCTCAGCAAACCATTATGTCATCATTGCCTGGATCAAAGTACTACAATCTTCCAATCAGATAGGACATTGGGGCAATCAAAGTGTTGATCTCAGGAGACTGCCAGAAATCTCAGAACTCTCTGCACTTTGTCTGTACTGATCAGATGATAACAGTATGAGAACCTTCTATTTCTTTTGATGTAAATCTTGCTTTTCCCTTTTGCATAACATTTCCTGTGGCTAGAATGTAGACTACTTAAATTTTCCTCATGCATTTCCACCCTATTTTTCTTCCAACCTCTGGCAAAAGGTTCTCTTATTTGTTCTTGTATATTTCGTTATTTTTCTTTTGTTCAGTCATGACATTTCCCTGTTAGTACTATGCTTTTCCAGAACTTGGAAAACTATAAATACAGCTACTCATGTACTAGATATGGGGGGAATTCAGATAGTTCACCCATTGATTTAGCTCTTGTCTCTTGTCTCAAAGTCCTCTAGCATGAGGCATAGTTTTTAGTCTTCATTGTTTTCTGTATCAGATTGTTTGTTGTGTGCTTTACAAAGTGCACTTTCTGTTATTCACATCACTCTTCTAAGGTTGCAACTGTGCCAGAAGAACTTGCACCCATTCAGAACCACTTTAGTCTCCTAAGACTCATGGTTTAGCTCCCCCTCAAACTTAACAAATCACCTGTGATCTTCTCTTAGACACTTCACAGGAGTTTCATCTGGAGCCCACTGTGAGGGGGGTTTCTATAGTTAAACAACACAAGTTCCAACAGTTCTCAGCATCCTGAACAGGTTTCTCAGACACCAGCCTGTGGGCTTAGGTCAACTCAGTCACAGTCAGCACCAGTACCTGTATTGAGTAGAACACACTAATCTGCTAGAATCCAATTGTACTGTGAAACATCTGATAGTCTAAACACTGGAAGTACAGAATCCAATATTGTAGAAACCTTAGGAACACTATCAGAACAGTAGAGCACTTGAGTCAGTAACAAAGAGGAGGAAGAAGAAGACCTTGTAGCAACATCACTCAATCCCCAAGTAATCGATTTCTGAATTTGTAACAAACTGCTGCATTTCATGTCCCTGGAATTGTGTACAGGATTGCTAGCTACCCTGCAACCTTCCCAAATCACATCAACATTACAACTGACCATAACTGGCACACTGTGTTGCAGAAGAGCACAGTTGTCTCCACAGGAAACAGAGACAGTCCAGTAGCCAGTATCTTTACTCACACTAGCAACCAGTGTATTGTTAGCAACACAGCTCCAATTACAGTAACAGTAACTTGTAAGTGACACATGACTACTTTAGCAACTACAAGTAAACACACAAATTCTATTACAACCAAGACCAGCAGTACAGCCAATGGCCACATTGAACATTCTGAAGCTGCCTTGTTGCAGAGCATGTAATGTACTGTCCTTTGACAGAACCAAGCCCTGAGAATTGTAGAGGTATTTTGTAGACATAGAAAGTCTTACAAACGAATGCAACATAGCTGGAGCAGATATCATTCTGCTCACAATAAAGTACATGCTTGTAGAAGTGGAGGATTTGTAGGATAATACAGATAAAACGTCTTAGGATACATTTAAGACAGGAGTAATTGTGTATTACCTGAGTCTTAAGACAGGAGCACAATATGCCAGAAGTGACTTGGATGCTGTAGTACAGAAATGGGCAGAGAAAGGAATTACAAATAGGGACAATTTGGGAATGTACTACTGAGAGTTTACACTCATAGTAACCTATTTGACAACTAACAATAAGCTGTCACTAGAGGAATCTTACTGTGTTTTTCCACACATGTTCTGTAGAGTAATCACAGAAAAACTGATACAGAAGTTAGAAATCAAGTATCCAGACCATAAGGACAGACTTGTGTACAATATTGTGTAAGTTGTAGCTGTAGCAGGGTCAATCCTTAGGGGATCTACACTCACAGTAGTTAGTGGATCAGATACACTTGTGAGTCAGCCTGTGATTCTGGTCAAACAGGAAGAAGTTAATTTGACAAGCATTGTGGAAGCACTTCAGAGTCTACAATTGCAAGTAGAGTCAATAAAGTAAGGCCCAAGATCAGGAGGAGGAGGATACAGTAGAGGTTCAGGCAGAGGATCAGGAAACAGAAGTTGCACATTTTGTAGAGAATCTGGACATTTTATACACAGTTGCTCAAAAGTGTCAGAATACATTGTAAACAGGAAGTGTGCACAGAGTCTAGACAATAAAATTATTATGGCTAACAGAAACACCATTTCTAGGATAGGGCAGACCTTGAAGGAAAAGGTTGATAGCTACTTTCTGTTGTTACAAATGTACTCTGTTAGTTTTGTAGAGGCTGCACCAGTCATAGCACACAGTCTAGGAGCTCCTGTACCAGTTACAATGGTAGAGGTTGATGAAGAAGAAGAGGAGGAGGTGGAGAACCTTACAGAGCTTGAAAGGCTTGAAGTAATGCTTAGAGAAGCCTGTAAGAAGGTTGTAGAACAATTGAAAGTAAAGGATGTAAAGGGGAAGGGAAAGCAAGGGCATGATTACAAAGTAGTGAAACCTGCAGATATCAGACCAGCACTAGCAAGTACACAGTAAGACACAACTGAGACAAAGGAGTACCTGTACTGCTACATTACACCAATTAAGGACCCAGAAATAGCTGGAAGAGTTTTAGATTGTAGCTTGGACCAGGAAGTGTGTATTACACAGTAGGAGTTGCTTGCATTGTCTCTAGAGCTTTGGAAGAAGACTCACAAATTAGTAACATTGAGGCACTAAACAGATGGAAACACTATGTTCTACAGTAGAGAACTGCCTGTTGTAGGATCAAACAATAGTAGACTACAGTAGTATTGTAACACATTAGTAGAAGTTAACCATTTGCTTCCACTCTGTATACTCAAGGTAATAGTAGACAGAAAAATTGAGGTAGATTGTGTGCTGGACCAGGGATCAAGTGTAAACATAGTTCAAGCTGATGTATAGGAAGCATTAAAGATTCTGTTGAATTGTAATATGGCTGTTATGCTTGAAACAGCAGACACTGGTCAGGGATTGACTGTAGGACAGATTCCAAGGTTGTGACTCTCTATAGGAATGCTTCATGTAGATATTACAGTACAAGTTGTGTAGAAAGCTCTGTTCAGGATCTTGCTAGGTAGACTGTTCTTTGTGACTACAGAATGTGAAACTAAAGATTTTGCAAATAGGGAGTAGTACATAACACTTTAGGACCTGAATGATCTGTTGAGGAGGTGGTCTCTGTCCACCAGAGTGAGGGCACTGTAATATGAGCTGGAGACAGATTTTTGAGAAGCATCAAGGAACCAGAAACACTACAATTCTGGGGAGATGTGCATATGGCAAGCAGATTAGGAATGAACAAGCAGAAGAGTAATAGTAAGGTGATGATTCTATATGGAGGAAGAGACAAAGGAAATAGAGTAAATGTGAGAAAGGATTGTAGTCAGGGATCATGAGTCACAGAATCATGAATGATAGAGGCAGTAGAGTCACAGAAGTCAGTAATTCTCAATACACCAGATAACAAACTCAACACAGTTTTGTAGGCTTACAAGAAAGTTGCAAATAAGGTGCACCCTGTACCTAGAGTGCTTCTGGAGGAGTTCTGCATAGTCAGACAACAGCACCCCAATCCTCTAGCCAGAATGCCTATATTACTAACAATACTACAGCCCTTTGTGCCTACCAGCTGACTTATGAAAGAGCAGATGTGAGTGATTAGAGAATTGCAATCAGGATTCCTATGGCTGGAAGAATGGAAACTTGCAGAAAACCTATTAATGCTACAGTCAGAAGTGTTTGTGTGGACAGAAGAGGAGTGAGGAACATTGGACCCCACATACTTTGATCCTATTCGAATTCTGACTGTAGAGCATGTACTATGGGTAGAGAAAAGTATTCTGATTGTATGTAGAATTGAGAAGAGGGTGATTGAGTTGTTGAAGGAGAAGTTGTGTAACAGAGTGATAGAACTGTCAAATTCCTCCTATTGATTACAATAGTTTTGTGTCACAAAGAAAGACAGAGTATCCTTGTGATTTATTATTGATTTGCAGAGGTTAAACACAGTTACAATAAAGGACACAGCTGTTCTGCCAAACATGAAACTAATTGCAGAAAGCTGTAGAGGTTGTACATACTATACACAACTCAATTTGCATATTGTGTTTGATCAGAGGAGTTTGGATGAGCAGTCTAGAGATCTGACAATGTTCCAGACACCTCTAGGAACGTTTTGCTTGACAGTATTGCTAATGGGTTACACCAACTCAGTACAGATTCTGTATAATGACTTAGTGTTTATTCTTTGCAACAAGATTCCAGATGTTATGAACCTATACACAGACAATGTTCCAGTAATTGGACCCTGCTTGAGATATGAGAAAGCAGACAGAATGGAGGAAATGCTTCCCAAGAACAAGGGAGTACAGAAGTTTGTTTACAAGCATCTGATGGATGTAAACTGGATTTTGCAGAGAGTGAAAGCTGTAGGAGGGACGTTTTCTGGAAAGAAGATAACACTTTGTAATGAATCTACAATATTTGTTAGGCATAAGCTAATGTATTTAGGGAGAGAGGCTGAAGAATTGCAAATACAGAAGGTTAGGGATTGCTGCCTTTGTAAGAGTGTTACAGAGTACAGGGATTCCTCAGAACCAGTAG
>NW_006760386.1:8283710-8287546 GCF_000271605.1 Fomitiporia mediterranea MF3/22
ATGTTCCAGACACCTCTAGGAACGTTTTGCTTGACAGTATTGCTAATGGGTTACACCAACTCAGTACAGATTCTGTATAATGACTTAGTGTTTATTCTTTGCAACAAGATTCCAGATGTTATGAACCTATACACAGACAATGTTCCAGTAATTGGACCCTGCTTGAGATATGAGAAAGCAGACAGAATGGAGGAAATGCTTCCCAAGAACAAGGGAGTACAGAAGTTTGTTTACAAGCATCTGATGGATGTAAACTGGATTTTGCAGAGAGTGAAAGCTGTAGGAGGGACGTTTTCTGGAAAGAAGATAACACTTTGTAATGAATCTACAATATTTGTTAGGCATAAGCTAATGTATTTAGGGAGAGAGGCTGAAGAATTGCAAATACAGAAGGTTAGGGATTGGCTGCCTTGTAAGAGTGTTACAGAAGTACAGGGATTCCTCAGAACAGTAGGAGTGCTTTGTGTTTTTATTCAGAATTACACAAAGTTAGCACAACCACTCAATTGACTCACACAAAAGAACTTGATATTCAATTGGAATGACAAAGCACAGAAATCTATGGACACACTCAAGGAAGCAGTTTTACATTGCCCTACACTAATGCCAATTGACTACAAGTCAGAGTATCCAGTAGTTTTGGTAGTAGATTTGTCTATCATTAGAGTAGGATGGTATATCAGTCAGGAGCACCTGGATTACAAACAGAGAATAAATTGATTCGGATCAATTAACTGGAATGTAATGTAAGCACAATATTTGTAAGCAAAAATAGAGCTGTTCAGACTTTATCACACACTTCACACATCACACATATATCTCATAAGCATCAAGAAATTAATTGTAGAAATAGACACTTTATACATAAAGGGAATGATCAATAAGCCTGACCTACAGCCTAATGCTACAATCAATTGCTGGATAGCTAGTATTTTGCTATTTGATTTTGAGTTCTGCCACATTCCTGCATCAGACTTTAAGTGTACAGACAGATTATTGTAACACTGAGCAGTACCTGAAGACCCCCCAGACAACAAAACCTATGAAGACTGGATTGATGAGTCATACAGATTTTACACAGCAGAAATAGAATCTACACAACACAGACATTAGCTAGAGATTTGCAGGTCTACAGAACACAAAGCTTTGTTAGTTGAGTGTGTAGAAACACAGTCCCAGGTTTCAGATGTAATGTGCTGGGAGACACACAACAACATTATTGACAAATCATTTCAAGTAAACAAGGACACACTACAGGCAATGTGTTCTGGCAGACTGCAACATAGATTATTCCCAGAAGTCATTATTCTAAAACAGAACTGGAATTGGATACATTAAGATAAACTGGAACAACCCAATCTGGAATGTAGAAGAGTAGAAGATGAAGCAGACAAAGGACTACAGGAGTAGGAACCTGGAGGAGAGTCTTACAGAGTTGTGGGAACCAAGGAGGTAGAGGGAGTGGATGACAAAGTAGAGGGTGATGATCTAGAGCTGATAGGGGTTGTGTACAGTATCTACAGTAACAAGACTGAGGGTTTGGATACAACAGCAGAATGATTCCTACAATCACCAACTGCTGAAAGGTAAGAAGCAAGACTGAAGGCTGTGAAAGAGTATCTTGGCTCACTCTGCAAACCAAGTGGAATTGCAGATGCTGATTTTCTGACGTTTATACAATACACTACACAGTTCTTTGTACAGAACAACAAGATTTAGTGTTGAGGTCCTGAAGGAAAGTATTAGATTGTGCCAGATAAGGACAGGAGATGGGTGTTGGTTAGGATAGCACACAAAGACTTAGGACACAAGGGAATCTTTGTAGTACAAGCCTGTTTACTAGATTGGTTCTGGTAGCCATCTCTTACAGAAGACATTAAGTATTTTATTAGGACTTGTCATACATGTCAGACTTGGCAGATGTAACAAGTACTGATTCCACCAAGTATTCTGGAGATTGTACTGCTTTTCCAAAAGATCCACATAGATACAAAGGTTATGCTGAAAGCAGGAAGATTCTAATATATTGTGTACACACACTGTTTGTTATCAGGGTATCCAGAGTTTTACATGCTTCATGCAGAGAACAGAAGGATGATAGGACAGTTCATCTTTGAGGAACTTCTATACTGATACAGGGCATGTCCTAAGCTTGTAACAGACAACAGAATGCCTTACATTACAGTGCTGGACTATTTGTAAGAACAGTACCACATTAATCATATTCGGATTTCTGTGTATAACTCCTACACAAATGGAATTATTGAGCAGAAACACTTGGACATACAGGAAGCAATTGTAAAGACAGTAGGAGACAATATTGGACATTGGTATAAGTACACACATTCTGTGTTCTGGGCAGAGCAGATTACAATTCAGAAAGCAACTGGATATTCTCCTTATTACCTTGTTCATAGAGTAGAGCCAATATTACTGTTTGACCTGAATGAGGCAATGTATTTGGTTCCACCCAAAGGATCACCACTAACAACAGAGGAACTGATAGTGATACAAGTGCAACAATTGCAGAAGAGACTAGACAACCTTACACAAATGATAGAAGGTGTACAGAAAGCCTGCAAAAGATACACAAAGCATTTCACAGAAGTCAATTGTAATTGGATCAAGGACTACAACTTTGCTCCAGGTGTACTAGTGCTAATCTGCAATTCGAAAGTGAGCAACAACTTAGGACAAAAGATGAAACCATGATACCTTGGACTGTTCATAGTGGTGTAAAGAACAAGAGGAAATGCTTATGTTGTAGCAGAACTGGATAGAGTAGTGGCCAAGTTATGTATTGTAGCATTTTGCTTAATTCTGTATTTTCCATGTTCACATTTAACAGTTCCTATCTTACATCTCATTGATGTGGTGGAACTAATGCTGGAAGATGTGGAGCCACACAGGACTAGTTGTTTTAACAAGCATAGTGGGAGTGCCCCAAGTACTCTCTCTTATTGAGACATCAAGCAAGTATCTACCTTATATACTATATAGTGAAGTCTGATAATCCAAGACATTCCAAGTGCAGTAATTCTACATAAGGCAATTGGGGATTTCCTAATCCAGAGCACAATCTAATACTCCCCTTCAAGCATTAATTAAGAACTAAGACCATATGCCTAATAGTTTGTTTAGATGCTTGATCTGTGGGACATGGAGAGCCTTTGTAAGGATGTCTGCTAATTGGTTCTGTGATTGAACATAGCATACATTGATGTATTTGTTTTGAATGTAACATCACACAAAGTCTTTTCATAAATCAAGATGTTTAGTACAAGCATTGTATGTTATTTTGTCAGACTTTACAGTCTTTATTACACCTTGATTATCACAATAAATTGTAATGGGTGCTGATTCAGTCTGCAGTACTTCTTCAGCAAATTGTTTGAGCCAAATGGCTTCTTGAGTAGCATATGCTAGTGCTTGCAACTCTGCTTTGTAAACAGATAGTGGTACCAGGTTTTGCTGTTTGCTTGACCAAGATATGGTCAATTTAGCTAATTGAAAGATGTAGCTGTTTATTGCTTTATGTCCTTCTGTCATTCGTCTGTCTGCATCACAATAGCCTCATAGTTTTAAGGTGTTTGTGCTTCCAAGTTGAAGCCAACAATTCGTTGTATATTTTAAATACACAAAGCAATGTTTCACTGCTTTGTAGTGATGTGTTTGGGGCTTTTGTAAGTAGTGTGCTAATTGCCCAGTAATATAGGATATGTCTGACTGTGTGCAGTCTGCAACATATCTTAACAATCCTACCATATTCATGTATGGTGTTGTTTCATTATTACTTTTGTTTGTATTGTACATATTGTTTGTATTGTTAGATAGAT
>NW_006760386.1:8291089-8300800 GCF_000271605.1 Fomitiporia mediterranea MF3/22
TGTGAAGTTTGTATAAATTGTATCAGTTATTGTTTTCATTATACAATGATACAAAACATTGCCTGTACATATGCCAGCATCATTGGAGGAAGGGGGATTGTGCTCTAGATGGTCTAAGAGCATTATGGCAGCAAGTGCACTGTGTATACACAAGTGCTATATCTTGTATCCCTTTGCACTAGCCAACTTTTCTGTTCCCTCAAAGAACTTTGTAATGTTAGAGTCCTTCATTGTAGTGTTAACAAAGGTATGTGTTGTAGACAACATCATAATGAGTTTAGGGGGAGAGGGAGGTCTTGGGCTTGGTGGTCTGGCAGGAGGTGAAGGCATTCTGTAAGAGCAAGTGTGTGGGGGCATTCAATGGGCACCAAGGCTCATAACCTTTTAACAAGTGTAGCAGGAGTGCCCCAAGTACTCTCTCTTATTGAGACATCAAGCAAGTATCTACCTTATATACTACATAGTGAAGTCTGATAATCTGAGACATTCCAAGTGTAGTAATTCTACATAAGGCAATTGGGGATTTCCTAATCCAGAGCACAATCTAATAAGTTGCAAGGATACAGATGATTTAGACAACTGTGCTTCAGATGCTACACTTGAAGTAGAACCAAGTGCAGAAGTCACAGACTCCTGATCCAAGAATGCACAATTTTTCAATATACCCTCCCAGTCTTGTACAGGAAACTAAAACATAGGGGTTGATTCCCTACCAACAACACCTAACAGTTGTGTAAATCTGTAAATACTGTGTCCAACTGCAGTTCCCAATGCTTTATTATGTTTTATATTCACATACTTCTGATCTTCTGTTACATTCCTTTTCATTTATAATAAATTGCAAAAAGCCTATACAACATTCTATAAGTATATAAACCTTTATACAAATTATGATTCTTTTCCACCTATTCCCATCCTATTCCACTAGTTCTATACATAAATCATAAAAATATCCATCCATCCATTCCATTCCTTTTAACTCTCTATTTTATCTATTTTCCTATCCATTCTATCCATTTCTGTTCCATTCTGTTTA
Organism: Fomitiporia mediterranea MF3/22; assembly: GCF_000271605.1. Taxonomy (NCBI): domain Eukaryota; kingdom Fungi; phylum Basidiomycota; class Agaricomycetes; order Hymenochaetales; family Hymenochaetaceae; genus Fomitiporia; species Fomitiporia mediterranea. The sequence continues at coordinate 8,292,126 of NW_006760386.1, forward strand.
TTCCTTACATTTCTGGTTTTTTTTTCATAAAAACAAAACTGGACTTTTATTTCTCTACTTTCTACCCTGTTCTATTTCCTACTCTATCTCTTCCACCCTACTATCTACAGAGGCTTCTGCTGCCATAGCTAAGAAGTTGATACCCTACCTCAGAATTATGATCTTTGTATCAAACTCATTCTTCATCATCATTAGCTGCAACTCCAGGTCATTCAGCTCCTTAGTCATCTGTGAGTAGAGGTTGTAGACTGTTCTGGCTTCACTATGCATGATTGGAGGGATGACAGAATGCAGGTTCCAAGTTGTACTGTACAATTCTGTAGTTTGCCCCCTAGTCTTACACTAGATTCCCTTTAGGCTACATCCAGAGTGGCAGAATATGCACACTGTGTACTGGTTTTCTACACAAATGATTACTATTAACACAGTCAAAAATAAGATTGAAACAGACTTACTCAGATTACTATAGTACAGCTAATCTATTACAGTCTGGCAAGTGGATCCCTGAGGACCCTTGTGCCTCTCTGCACACTTCACACACTCAGGCATGTGGAAGACCATTCCCTCTGCCCAATCTAGAGGGATATCCTTGTCCTCCTTGCTTGAAGACTCTACTACAACCTTCTGGTTTTTTGCACACATTTCCTTGCTAGAGACCAGAATCTCCACCTCTACAATAGTGTGCTTCTTGCTTGGGAGTACTAGTACTGGCTCTAAACAACAAAATGGAGTCAGTATACCCAGAAAATCAACTACCCCTCATCCACATTACCTTTTTCCTTGCTTTTGTCCTCTTTCTTCTTTTCCAGCTTTGTAACTGCTTGAGAAACTAGGAGAAACATTGTATTAGCTTGACACAATTTGTTAGCTATACTTGTACTTACTAACTATGACTTGTTTCTCCTTCCTATCCCTTCTTACATTGACCTTCTCTTTCTCCACAACTAGCTTTTTCTTTTCCAGTTTCACAACTCCTTCAGAAACTAGGTAAAGACAACATTAGTAGTGTACAATTTGTTAGCCATACATTTAATTTGTACCTAGCTTGTTCCCCTTTTCTACTACCACCTTTGACTTTTCTGTGTTTACAACAGTATCAGAACCTGTATAAACAGTTAGTTATTGTGTACAATTTGTTAGTCATACTTGTACACATACCTTTGGACCCCTCCTTTTCCTTCCTATCCTTCTACTTTGTCACCAACTGTGTCAAGACTGTAGCCTTCTCCCTCTCCTTCTCCTTTCCCCTCTCCTTCTCCTTCTTTGCCTTGGCCCAAGCCTCTTCCTTAACCTTGGCCCATATTGCTTTCTCAGTCTCTGCCTTTACTTTAGCCCTAGTGGCAGCTTTGTCCTCCTTTACTTTTACAAGCTCCTCTACTGTTGCCTTACAATCTACAAGATGTTCTGTATCAGTAGACAGATTGGAAATCAGGAAATAGGAGACTTACTGCTAGATTGACCCTCTACTAGCACAGACAAAACCTCCTTGCCCTCTAAATTGTTGTTATTGTGAGCATCATTGTCTGAGCTCTCTTTGTCTTCAGACTCAGGATCCATGGTTGATCTGTTGGTTTCCTCCTTCACAACCTTGTCCTCTGGTTTGTTTTCTGTGTCAGAACCTGTAGAGCACATTAGTATATGAGCCAGAGACAATGTGCTTCACAGAGGTACTCACTGAGTATACATTCAACTAGCTCATCATTCATGTCCATTCCCTTACTAGCTACTATGTTGTTGTGTGTGCAATTTCTAAGGAAAATCACAAAATCAGTATAAAAAGAGTGGAAAAGAGCACAACACTTACTGTCAGATTTGCTAGGAAGCAGCAATGACATGGCAAGAGTGATGGAAGGAAGCAGGAAGAATAAGTGACAATGTTCACACATACACAGAACTTACATTCAGCCTGCCAATCATTAAATCAACCATGTGACTGTGGACAGTCACAAGCAGATGTGCTGGGAGATGAAACAATCAGTATTATACTAAGAACTGTACATCATATGCAGACAATCACAGTAATCAATTCTGAACACCCATGTGACTCATAGAAGCCTACTCTGAGAACACCCAACTATTCTGTATTACAAGCATTTGCAAACAGAACCACAAGAGTGTGCAGTCTTGGAATTGGCTTACACACATTATTTTCTCTACAGGATGTATGGATCACATACTTATCACAGGCTCAGAACACAAGTTGTGTCACAGTGAGTGGCTCAGCAAACCATTACATCATTATTGCCCAGATCAAAGTACTGTGATCTTCCAATCAGATAGGACATTAGGGCAATCAAAGTGTTGATCTCAGGAGACTACTGGAAATCTCAGAACTCTCTACACTTTGTCTGTACCAATCAGATGATAACAGTATGAGAACCTTCTATTTCTTTCAATGTAAATCTTGCTTTTCCCTTTTGCATAACATTTCCTGTGGCTAGAATACAGACCACTTAAATTTTCCTCATACATTTCCACCCTATTTTTCTTCCAACCTCTGGCAAAAGGTTCTCTTATTTGTTCTTGTATATTTTGTTATTTTTCTTTTGTTCAGTCATAACATTTCCCTGTTAGTACTATGCTTTTCCAGAACTTGGAAAACTATAAATACAGCTACTCATGTACTAGATATGAGGGGAATTCAGATAGTTCACCCATTGATTTAGCTCTTGTCTCTTGTCTCAAAGTCCTCTAGTGTGAGGCATAGTTTTTAGTCTTCATTGTTTTCTGTATCAGATTGTTTGTTGTGTGCTTCACAAAGTACACTTTCTGTTATTCACATCACTCTTCCAAGGTTGCAACTGTGCCAGAAGAACTTGCACCTGTTCAGAACCACTTTAGTCTCCTAAGACTTGTGGTTTAGCTCCCCCTCAAACTTAACAAATCACCTGTGATCTTCTCTTAGACACTTCACAGGAGTTTCAGTAGAACAAGCTTGTATCTTTGTAACAGGGCAAATATTCTGTCAATACCTTCTTTCAGGAATTCAACATTCTGGCTCAGAAGGTAGGATTCATACTCAGGTTTAATAATGTTCTTATTAGAATACTTAAGAAAGCTTTTCACCTAGAACTAGTTAACAAGATTCTTAGAGTACTACAAGAACTAACTACTTACACTAGATAGAAGACCTGTACTATCTCCTTCAACCAAGTTACAGCTTGAATGTGTCAGGTCTGTATAGAACACTCTTACATGTATCTGACTCTAACAGTTCTGAGCTCTTAGATAAATCTGTCTGTAATTTACAATTAATCTGTACTAATAAATATTAGAGAAGCCTAAAAGTAAGGAGTATACTTTGCCTACAGAAAGTCAGAACACTAAATTAAGGACTGTCTACAGAAGTAACAGTATATCTGTTAGGTTATTAGAGTAATAACAAGTAACAAGTAGGATTTGTAGAGAGAAGCTTTCTTTACAGTTCTAGAAGTCACCTCAGAACTTTTAGACTCTAACTACATACTCTAGGATTTTGTAGAGGGATAGACAAAGGGTAAAAGACTATAGAATGAACAAAGAATAAAAGGGTAAACAAAGGAACAAAATGATAAAGTAAGGAGGAATAGTAGTAAGAGTTATAAGGAGAGTCAGCCTACATATAGTCTATAGACAGTGCTCCTAAGGGACAGAAGTCCCAAGTTCTGGTACAGAAGGGTGTAGAACCTGTAGAACTGAAGGTGTAAGAGTGGAGGACTGTAAGATAAACCTGTACCTAACAATAAGAAAAGTGTAAGAGTAAATAAAGGAAAAGCTCCAGACATTTGTAATTACAGTTAGGTAGAACTAGATAGTTCTAGTGAAGCAGATTCTAATGTACAAAGAATGTATTTTCAGAAGATAGAGTATAGACAAAATGTGGAATTAGGACAATAGAATTTCAGAAATAAAGACTATAGTAAGGCTCTCAGAACTCCTCAGGAATTACCAGTTTGTTTTAAGTAAGAAACATATTGCCCTAAGATAGAAAATCAAGGCAAGGGCACATACTACAGATATAACACCCTAGTAGGGCAAGGAGACACATTACAGAATAAAATACCTATATATATACACTATTATACTAATGTTTAAGGATTACTATATACACCTAGTATTAAACACAATATTAAAATGAATAGACTGAACTCAGATGTAAAACTTACAGTTTCAGATGCCTCTAATGACAGTGAAGAAGAATCAGAAACTGTGAAAGGCAAAGAGAGCAAGGAAAAGAATTTCTGCTATAGTTCTATACCCTCTATTAAGTATAGTATAGATAAGAATAGTAAAGGTTACAGAAAAAGAACCACACAAGATACTGCTGAGCCACAAAGCTTGAATACACTACAGACAAGTAGATTTGCATTAGTAAGACCCTCAGACAACCTTACAAGAAAGAGTTATGTGAATCATACAATATAGAGAGTAGAAATTGTAAAAAGGTAGGATCCTAACCTGGATCCAGGCAATAGCCCTTTGGATCCTTTGGATTCAAGCAGATACTTGAGTTCTGACAATAGTAATGATAGTGATACATTATTCAAACCTACAGACATTGATTCAAGCAACTCTGAAGGTACTAAGAAGTGTAAAAAGCTTACTAAGAGGAAATAGAATAAGAAACTTCTCAAATTGAAGATACAGATGCAGAGTACAAAACCTATTGTTCCTACAGTTTATTCAGGTGAACCTAACCTTCAAAGATACACCAAGTTTGTTATAGAAGTCAATCAGTACATGAAACAATCAGGTTTACATTATTTCCTTAAAGAACAAGTAGGAGTACTACTTAATTTCATTAAAGGACAAGCTATAAACTTCTATCTACAGAAAATAGATATGAACAAATCTTGATGGACCTTATCACAATTCTTTAATGGTCTAATGGACTTTTGTTTCTCATCTAACTTTGTAGAAATGCTTAGGAAAGAGTTTAATACAATAAAACAAGGATACAGAGTTATACAAGAATATTTGTACAATCTAGAAATGAAAGCAATCAATCTAGGCAATATTTCTGATAGAGATTTAACTAGGAGAGCATGGGATGGACTTCATCCTAAGTATCAAAGGCAATTACAGTTGGATTGTTTGAATCTAGACACAGTTTTATATAAAGAATTCAAAGACAGGCTTAAGAACATTGAAAAAGTGAATAAAGCTGTTGGAATTAAATAGCATACAGATACTAGAGATTGATTCTATCCTCAGAGTAATAAAGAAGACTATTGAAAAGATAGATGGAAGAAGAACAATCAGAGGAACTACAGGAATGACAATATAAATTGACCAAAGGACAGGAATTATGATTATAATCATAATAATTGTAACAGACAGTACATACAGTCTAACAGTGTAAGTCCAAAAGAGAAAGACTGATCTAAGGACTACAAACCGAAGTACAAGGATACTAGACAGAATAAGCAAGAGAATAGTAAGAAAACTTATTCTACAAGTGTAAAAAGGTATTCACAAGCTGAACTAGACAATATAAGAGCTAAAGGACAATGTTTTATCTGTAAACAGACTATGCATTTAGCTAAAGATTGTCCTACACACAGTACAGTAAAGCTGAACAGTGTTTCTAATACAAATACATTGTTTAAGAGTGTTAATATTAATTTTTCTACTCTAGATAAGTTAACCAATACTTTAGAAGACAATAATTACTTGGATTTGAATCTTATAGTAGACAATACAATGGATCCATCATCTTCTACATCTCAAATACAATCTATGGCTATTCAGATACATTATCCAGACAATAGTTATAAGTCTACAACTCAGAAGAATGAGAATTATGATTCATTAGCTGGTTACAATACTATTTTGCAAGTATTTAGTCTAGAACAATTGGATTTGAAGCCACAAACCTCTTCTAACACTTTAGAATTGAAGATTCCTCTTGTAAACACTGAACTCAGAAAAAGAAATCAGAGGAGAATAAGATCAATCTACAGAAATGGTAATTTCTACAGTGAATACAATAATACAGTATGTTTTAGAATTACTAGATGTCTTATAGAAGGAATTCTGTACTGTTTTGACTGGAAATGCAACAGGAAACTCTAGAATAAGTATCTACATAATTGATTCTATGTTTTCAGAAGTACAGATATACAGTTTATAATCATTGACAATTGGGAGAACAGAAATGAGTACACATTACCTGTTAAGATTGCTTTTCTGAACAGATTTAATGTTAGAGAATAGTATTCTCTACTCAGACAAGCTCAATATTTAGCCAAATACGTTTACAATCATCAGGAACTATTAGAGATAGAGGATATCTTTAATCCTGAATTGTTTGAGCCAATGTATTCAGTTGCAAGCATGGAAAATATTGACTTGTGTCTCACATCTGGAAATAGAGCATATATGTATGATTTACCTGTGCAAATCCACACTATGACTACTAACTTCAACAATTTTAATACAATTGAGTGTACTACAGCTTATACTAAGGACTTTAAGAGATCAATACTATGTCCTATCATAATTACAATCAAAATCAACAGAGAATTAGTAAGAGCATTAATTGATTCAGGATCATTAGTAGATTTTATGTCTACTAAGTTTGCAGATCAAATAGGTGTCAGGAAACTTGTATTAGCCAAACCTCTACCTATACAATTAGCAGTACAAGGGTCTAGATCGAAAGTAAACTATTGTACCAATGCTAGAATACAATATGGAGAGATAAATGTAATACAGTACTTTGATATCATGAATTTGGATAACTATAATATTATACTAGGAATACTGTTCCTCTTCCAGCACAAGATTTCTATCAGTTTCAATGAGTCTAGACTATGGATTGAAAGTGTAATACCTCTACCAATAACAGGAGAACAAGTCACAGTCGGTTCATCAAAGGTTATTAATACTTATGATTGAGAAATTGACAAATACAGACAAGAAATCAAGCAATATACTGTGGATTTGTTTAAAGACACTTTGGAAACACCTCTACCACCTCTCAGAGCCATTAATCATAGTATACCACTCATAGATGAGGATAAGAAATACAAGTTCTGTAGGGCAACTTGTCTGGATCCCTTGAGAGAGTAATAGTAAAACAAGAGAAAGGACTATATTTAATCAGGAAGATGGAAAGTAGTTATAGAATCAAATGTAATACTTATACTACTACTTCAAAAGCCTAGAAAGACTAAGGAAGACCCTATATGATTGAGAACAGTTATTGATCTTAGAGAGTACAACAAGAATACTAAGAAACTATCATCTCCTTTACTAGATATCAAATCAGTATTAAGGAGAGTTACTTCTAAGAAGTATAAATCACTCATTAATAGTAAAGACATGTATGAACAGATTAGAATAATCCCTGAGCATGTAAACAGATTGATATTCAACACTCTGGATGGAGCAATAGTTAGTGAAGTAATACAATTAGGTGATTGTAACAGTAGAGCCACCTATCAAGTGTTAATGAACCACATTTTTTAGCCTTACTTAGGTGACTAGATAGATATCTACCTAGATGACTTATTGATTTATTCAGACACGATTGAGGATCATATGAGACATATCAGAACTGTCATTAATATATTGTGCAAGGAGAAATTCTACCTTAGTAAACATAAGATGCAATTGTTCCAGAAAGAATTGAAGATACTAGGCCACATTATTAATGATCAAGGCATTAGAATGAACCCTCATAAAGTCGATTCTATTCAACAATGGAAAGTACCTACTAATAAAGATTTGTTACAAGGTTTCTTAGGATTAGTAGAGTATTTAGCATCTAATATACCTTAGCTATACATTTTATCAAAAATTGTAGGAGAAACTGTATTTTTCAGATGGACATTCACAGAACAGTAAGTGTTTGATCAAATAGTAAAGCTAGTATTGGATTTCAGGCATAATCACAGAGTAGTATTGGACTATAGTAAGAATGTACCACCTATTAACATTGTTACAGATGCTTCAGCTTCAGGAATTGGAGGAATAGTCAGTCAAGGTTATGATTGGAAAGATTCCAAGATAGTAGTGTTTTTCTCAGTGAAATTAAACCCTGTACAACAGAATTACCTAGTACACAATGTAGAATTACTAGCAGGAGTAGAAACTATACTAAGGTATAAGAATCTACTACAAGGAATGTATTTCTTTTAGTATACTGATCACAGAGTGTTAGAACACATTCTAAGGCAACCTGTATTAAGTGGAAGACAAGCCAGATAGTTAGAGAAGATATCAGACTTCAATTTTACTGTAAAATACATTCTAGGCACTACAAACATTCTTACAAACATGTTATTATGTATATACTCAGGAGATTTACTAGGAGAAACTTGATCTCAGTAAGAATATACATTGTAACTCAATGACAATAATCTATCAAGGATTAATCAAGTCAGGAATAACATTTTACAGCTGTTAGAGATACAGGATACTGTATATATTGAGGCTAGATTAGTAGTAGTAAGGAAAACTTCACCTTAAGGATTGATTACAAGTTAACTGTGTAGTAGAAAGGTTAGATTAATTATCAGACATGCTAGAAACTCACAGACAGGCCTCTAAACAGAGGGCAGGCCTGCTACAAGGACTAGAAGCCAGTTTACAATACTAGAGAAAGTAGAGCAAGATCAGGAAACAGATACACACAGTAAGGTATCAGAAACACTGTCTCAGAACACAGAACAACTGGATTTGTATAGAAA
>NW_006760386.1:8301321-8333865 GCF_000271605.1 Fomitiporia mediterranea MF3/22
ATCACAGAGTGTTAGAACACATTCTAAGGCAACCTGTATTAAGTGGAAGACAAGCCAGATAGTTAGAGAAGATATCAGACTTCAATTTTACTGTAAAATACATTCTAGGCACTACAAACATTCTTACAAACATGTTATTATGTATATACTCAGGAGATTTACTAGGAGAAACTTGATCTCAGTAAGAATATACATTGTAACTCAATGACAATAATCTATCAAGGATTAATCAAGTCAGGAATAACATTTTACAGCTGTTAGAGATACAGGATACTGTATATATTGAGGCTAGATTAGTAGTAGTAAGGAAAACTTCACCTTAAGGATTGATTACAAGTTAACTGTGTAGTAGAAAGGTTAGATTAATTATCAGACATGCTAGAAACTCACAGACAGGCCTCTAAACAGAGGGCAGGCCTGCTACAAGGACTAGAAGCCAGTTTACAATACTAGAGAAAGTAGAGCAAGATCAGGAAACAGATACACACAGTAAGGTATCAGAAACACTGTCTCAGAACACAGAACAACTGGATTTGTATGAAATAAATTCACCTATGAACATACCAGACACTAGAAGTAATACACAAGGATACAAACATTCAGATAATAATATTAGATTTGAAATTAATGATCAGAACGTCCCAGTACTAAAGAACACTACTAATCAACTCTAGAACTTGATTAAACTATAGTTACCTGATATTATAGCTCAATCTTCACTGGATTTACAATTCCTGGAATGTCTCAAAGGCAGATATTATGAGAATAACTTCTTTAATCAGATATTACAAGATCAGAAGCACTTCCAGAATTATATGTCAAAAATGGACTTATATTTTGCTAGGAGGGTGAGAGGTACATACTTTACATACTTAGAATTCTAATACACAATAGAAACACTAGGGAAATTGTAATATAATATGCACATTCTATTTTGACACACTTAGAACCTTGAAAGACACTTTCATACCTTAGAGAACAAGTTTGGTAGAAGGATATGATTATAGACATTAATTCCTACTATGATTCATATTATACATATAAGATTAGCAAACCTAACAATCAGAAACTGTTTGGTTTACTACATCTGCTCTTAGTACCTAATAGGCCTTAGGAAGGTATAGGAATAGACTTTGTTGAACCTTTTCCTGAATTGAAGAACTGGTTGAGACCTTTTGATATGATTTGTACAGTTATTTGTCTATTAACTAGTATAGTACACATTATTCCTACTAGGCAAACATACAGAGTAAGAGAAATTGCAGAGATAGTATTTGAAAATGTCTATAAACTGTATAGACTGTCTAATTACATTGTTAGCAATTGTGACTCCCTATTCACTAGTATGTTTTGGAGAAGATTATATGAACTTATAAGTATTAAATTGAAGCTATCAAGTGTATATCATCTACAGACTAATGGATCAACTGAGAGAATGAACAGAACAATTACTCAGATGCTCAGACAGTGTATTTCTCCTAAACAAAAAGATTAGATACATAAACTACTTATGATCAAGTATACTATCAATATAGTAAGGTCAGAAACTATAGGATATACACTATTCTTTCTAAATTACAGTTAGATACTAAGGAACTTGATATGAAACAACCCTAGGAAGGATGAATATTCTAGGGTTAGGACTTACACTCAGAAAGTAAAGGATGCAATACTACAGACACACAATACAATCCTTCAGGCAAGAGTAAAGTAAACTAGACATACTAATAGATACAGACAACCCTTTTCCTTCAAATTGAACAATCTAGTGTATGTTTCTATAAAGAACATGAATTTACCTAGACAGTGAGTAAGGAAACTAGTACTAAAGTACATAGGACCTTATAGAATAATCCAGAACACAGGAAACAAGGCATTTAAACTAGATCTACCTAGGGAAATGAGGAATCATAACATCCACCCAGTATTTTATTCATTACTACTTAGGATACATGTTCTAAACAATGATAGATTATTCCCTAGAAGGGAAGTAGGACAAGTTACTAGATTAAACAATAAGAACAAGGAATGGACAGTAGATTTAATTGAAACTCATACAGGACAAGGGACTACCACTTTGTTCAAAGTACTATAGAAGTCTGGAGATTACACATAGCTACCCTATAATAAAATTACACACCTTGAGGCATTAAAGGAATACTTAGACATACTTGGAATCAATTCTATTAATACACTAACTCTAGGAAAGGGAAAACTCAACACTGATGACTCTCAGGTTAGTATTAGTCTAGTAAAACATGAGACAATCTTTCAAACACAATACTACAGTATGAACATATAGGTAGACCTATGTAAAGGCTTTAAAAACTGTACATATAGTCACTTTACTACACATATCATGTCTACTACTCAAGAATCTGTTACTTATACATTTGTATCTACTTTTCTACAAGGCACAAATATGCCTTATCCTTCTCTACAACTCTTAGTTGGCCCTTGAGTACAACCAATCACTCAGGATTGGGTTACTCACAACTACAGTACAAGTACTAACTATGTTTTCAATCAAGAGGAGCTTAAGGAGATTGTAGCTTTCTCTAGGGCTATCCACAACAACTCTCTCAACCCTACTATATAACTCTTAGAGTATTATCTTTTTGTATTATGCTTGTATAACTTCCATGTTCCTTCTCATACAAGACTGAGCCTGCTACTACTGTTCTAAGACTGTGTTCAACATGCTAAGATAATACAAGTATCCCAGGACTTTGTATACTGTAAGAACATGGCTTCAAACTAAGGTAAATACACATACATTCTATATTATATTATTACAAGTGTATATACCTTACTATTTTACTTAGGTGCAAAGTGTAGAGCTGAGCAAATTAACAACAGAACTACTATATTCTACTCACACAACTGTAAACGTTCTCAGATTGATTTGCAATTGCTCTTAACATCTACTGATCTTACTTTAGTACTTAATATTAGTGCTCTGAACTCATTCAACCCTTAAAGCATTACTCTACTGCCAAATCTACTGCTTTCTACTCAATCTAATAGCTATTCCAACCAATCTACTATAAGTTCCACCAGTTCTACTGTAGAACATGTCTAATCCAGACTGAAACACGTCCAGTCCACTATAGGACCAATTGAAGACACATTCATGACTGTGGAGAACATCCTAGTACAGTAGTACTAAACTTTGTAGTAAGTTACTAGACAATTTCTTTTGTTTTTGTATTGTTATTTTGTTTATTCTAGTACTAACTCTCTTAGTATTTAGGATTAAATGCTGGAGGGTGAGTGTAACAATTGTACTACCTGTACATTTGCACAACATGTGTTGTAGGTGCTTGTGAGTGTTTTCCTTTTTGTTCACTAGACTACTCTGTATCCTACTATATGTGTATACACATATATAAAGGGTTTTTGAGCTAAGGGTTAGGGGATTCTTTCTCCTTCTCAGTGCTTGATTACTAGGTTATCCTAGTCAGTAGTTGAGTGTGCTAGTAAAGAGAGAATCTTTGTATAAAGCTAGTATACTTATCCTTACAGTTAGTTACTATAATTTACAAATACTTAGTTGTCAGAATATGAATATTTAGGTACTTAGTAGCAGACAGACCTGTCTCTTTAAGGGTGGCAATATAGTTAGCACAGTGTGTACAGAAAGCAGCCTGAGTGTCAGTGTTCTTCTTCTTTCTAAGAGCAATTTCAGACATCTTGTCTAATTTGTTAGAGGTAGGAGCATTAGCTGGCTACTTGACTAGGGAGGGTGGCTAGGACTACAGTGTCTTTAGCATAGGATGGGAGAAGAGTGAATATAGAAGAGAGAGAGAGAAGTGTAGTTTAGTAAACTAAAAAGAGGGTGAAAATAGGAAATAGGAAAGAAATACATATAAAAGGAATAAATATTTTAGGAGACAATAACCAGATAGGAAGAGTCAAGTTTAGTAAGCCATACATTGAACAGTAAAGAACAGGAGTAAAGTTTTACTTTGCTTGAACTGTCAGAAACTTGTAAAATGTACTATACAAGTGCTAGCTAATATTTAAAGATCCTTAAAGGAGTATGATCTATTTTAGTATAGTGAGCTAGAGATATGGGAAACAAGATTTAAGACATTAGTCCAGGTTATTCAGGTTCAGAGTCTAGTCTGAGTCTAGACAAGTCTATCAGTCTAGAAAATTTCTCAAAATGATAGACCCAGGACTAGACCCCTCCTGGACCCATAAGGACCAGACTGTAGAGGACTAGTCTATCAGTCCAGTCCTGCATCCAGACCAAGTCTGAGCAGTCTGGGACCAGATATTAGCAACTATACAATGTACCCTACCAGACCTATCCTACAGGTTGTTGTACATCCTGAGGTAGTGTACAAGGAACTCTCTAGCCAACTTTGGGTTGTGTTAGTACTGGGTAGTCTATTACTGTGTTTCTCTCAGAAACACTTACAGTAAGGATTTTTGAGTCTTGTAAATTCCACATTCAGCTTTTATGCTCCAAAAATAACACATATAGATAAGTCTGTATCTTATACTTATAATTCATTGATTTTATTTTGAAAACCTGTGTCTAAAAATTAAAGATGAGAATATAATTGAAGGGATCAGAAAGCAGGTACTTTATGTGTTCACAGTATAGGAAACACTCATTTGTAGAAATTTCAAGTTATAAGTACACAAATTTCTAACATTACAGGCAATATATCTTGAGTCATAACTCTTGTTTTTTAGAACTGAAATTTCACAATTATAACAACACATGTAGTGGCTACATGTAGGAATTTTTGCAAGAATTGTGAGCAAAAACCAAGTGAGTTATATACTAAGTGGGTATTTTTAGTGAATGACTAATAATTACAGCAACACAGTAGCTTTCTAATTGTCTCAAGACACTACATGAGAGAAGTTTTACAGTATTAAAAAGGTTACTCGGTTTTACTTTCCTCAGTTGAGAAATCAATCTTGATATCGGCTCTACTCCCTTCTCTACTTACTTTCAGTGACAGTCCTAGCTCTTTCTCCAAATTTTCCTTATTTACACTTAGATACTCCTTGTTCTTGCGAATTTTGGGGGGGAGTTCGTCAAAGATGTCTCCAGGCAGGACGAAATGTTCGGGTCTTGTTTTGCTACCTTTCTCCTTGGCGGACTCAACTATGAGGTATTTCTGGAAGCTTTTGTTGAGCCAGATGAGTGGGCGTTTCCTCGCGACAAAGTAGAAGGCATGGAACATTGCAAGGCCTTTGAAGCGATGCAAATAGACTATAACCGCTGTAGGTGACCAGGACTGCCCAGAACGACAATGCACTAAGATCCTGTTAGATCCTCTCGTGCCCAGATTGATAAAACGACAAGCCTCGTCGAGTATGACATTAATGTCCGTTTCTTCTGTATTAGCAATATCAATATACTTTGCAGTGATTTCTGGAGATAAGTCTTCCACAGGTTGCCGCCCGAGTGACAGGAGGTTGGTGATAGAATTTTGGAGAAGAAAAGGTTTGCAAGAAGCATTGACGCCACCGAGGAAGATTCCCCAGCCTATGTAGGTGATGGTGACTGGCGTAATTTTGCGTGGGTGATTGGGGCATGGACCCACTTGATGACTGTGAGGAGCCCCTTCATCTTTGTGTGAGTGATGAGTTAATGTTGTTCTTCGTGTAGAACCTTGCTTTGACATGTCAACAGAAGGAAGAACGTGAAGTGCTTCCTGTAGTGTATTGCTAACAGTTAACCACATTAAAGAGTAAAGAATAACTTTGCACGCAGCAGTTACGCGATTGCAAGGCCACATTTTGGGTTTTCCTCCTTTGGGAGCTAATCGTAGTGTACTTCCTCCCACAGCCAACGGGAGGATACTAACTAAACGTATATCCTTTGCTTTTCAAGATCAGATGCCTCACCTAAGGATTGCATAATCAGGCAGCGCAGAGGCTGTAGACTCTCAATCACGGTTTTTTATCCACTGTCTCTCCTTTGATGTCTAGTTGGCAGTGAACAGAGCAATGCCAAACAAAAGAACTGTAAGCTAGGAATCCAGGATGCTGTGATGAGGGGCAGTGTTTGTTCGACGAGGTGCTCATTTATGAGCGGAACATGCACTGATGGATAGGGATCCGAGCGTACCGTATACGGGTACGACTGTACTCTGTACGGGCCTGTACGGGGTACAGTCGTAAAAATACGACCGTTTTTTGAGTTCTAGGACACAAGTACGGCTACGGTGTGTACCGTATACAGCCGTATACGGTAATACGCTTGTAAATACAAATTTAATATTATATTAATAGAAAGAAATAATTAATATACTTTAAAATCGTTAAAAAGGCCTATTATTTCTTTATATGTATGTCCCTATCAAATTAGCACTTGTTATGCCCATTTTCATCAATATATTCAGTAAATCTGAAATATAATTTGTATGAAGTAATAAAAGATAGTCACATGACTAACTATTTTGAGAAGATAAATAATATAATATTAATACATTGACCCCAAGATTAGCTAAATTTGGTGTTTTTATGTATAAAAGGTATATTATAAGGTATACAAAGAGAAGAAATAGTTATAAATTGTGCTAGACATGTTATTAATACTGAAAATCTTCTTTGGATGTCCGTACTCTGTATACGGCCGTATACGGCCGTATTTGGCCTAATAGGATACGGGATACGGCCCGTCTTATACGAGCCGTATTTGGTGACTCAAAGTCCGGTACGAGTACAGATCGTACCGTGACCGAAACGGGTCGTAACCGTACTGTACGGTACGATTCGGATCCCTACTGATGGATGCTGCGCGTGCGCTGTGGAGAGGCTCAATATCAAATGGGCTCGATCCTCATATTGGGTAAGTACCCAGAATAGTACAATACGCCTTGTATCCCGAAACCGGAAAGCTCAAGACATTTCATGCCATATCTCAGTTAATCAGTCTAGATATGCTCGTTGATCAAGGAAGTCGACCGCGGAGAGTGCGGCGCAACTTAAATGAGCGGCCACATAAAGTGAGGGGTAAGTTCGACGCCTAGAACGACTTTTGAGAGCGACGGTTGATGAACGCCTACCGCTCGCTTCGAAAGGGTATATGCGGAGGCTGAGTCAGGCCAAATCGGAAGTGAGGCAATGATAATAAAGACGAGAAAGGCAAGTGTGAACTTTGTGAAGCCAAGGCAAGTGCGTTCTCGTGTCGTTTAGACTGCATCCTTTAGGACAGAACGAGCTCTGCTCCAGGGTGGCTATTTTGTCAGTCACAGTCGGGGTTGTGTTTTATGTAGTTGATTTCGCGTTATGTTTCACTTTTAGTCAGTAGACAGCAATGGAAAGACGCATCATGAGGCAGTGCACGAGGAGTTCTTGGACCTATTTTGGAATGTGTTGGTGGTCTATTAGCTTTCTGATGGTTTTGTGCGGATGACGTTGGCGGCCGAGAAGAAGGGGGGAAGATACGACTGAAACGGATAGTTGGACAGAGTCGGAGGTTTGGTACTTCCGGTCTGTAATAAGGAGCAGGTTCACAATAAGCAATTGCTACAAATAGGTGACTTCAATTAATTGGCAGGAGCACTTGCAGGACAGTTGGAAAATTTTGGGGTGGCTCAGCAAAGTGGACGTACCTTAATATATACCAAATAGAGATGTAAATCCGTGCAACTCTCTGCAAGTGTCTGCAAGTGCTCGAACCCACTTGTTGGCACTTGCAAACGCGTCGGAGTTTGAAATAAAGAAATGTCTGACTACAACCCAACAAAAACAAAACAGGCAACCGATTATCGCCAACACAGCTCTCCTCCGTTGTGCCGTCCTCACACTCTCCGTGTCCGTCCCGTCTGGCAAAAAATGCAAAATCGGTAATACAGTCATTAACCGTTCCTTTGAACACCAACTTTAAATTTGATTGTATTTTACTCTACACAAAAAATTAGGAAAAATTAAGCTGTAATTAGGAATTAAATGGCAATAAGAGCATGCCTGAATTTTTTCAGGCCATTAGGATTTGTAGAAAAATTAAAATGAATGTAGCAAAAATGAGAGGATTTGTCACAAAAACTGCTCCTTTGAACACCCCACATTCATCCTCCTCACCCTTATACTCTCAACTTGTGCTCCTATGTTCACTCTCAGTATGCTCCTCTTACTTTATTTTGTACACACAATTGTTTTATGACTTTATCTACAGCTATAGGTGCACTTCCAGCCTTGTTCATTACACTTACACAGGTCTGGGTTATATTCACCTTATTTAAACACTACTTCTTTGTATATAGTACTGTCTATGCCCCTCTCTCATAGTAGACACTCCTGGACTTGTTTCTTTGTTGGTCTAGATGGTCTAGGGCTCTAGTAAGCCTTTAGAAGCCCCTCTTCCTTCCACATAGTACATTCATCTTACTATTTGGTAAGGTCTTTGTTATAGTATGTCTTGATTTGTTTCTATTTACTTTTGATTGTATCATTAACATCCTTCTTCCTTTTAGCCTCCTTCTTTCATGTATGAGCCTCCTTCTCCTCTCTATCCTTCAACTCCTTCCTCTGCCTGAGCTTTTCCCTGGTCTCATCTGAGGTCATAATCTTTAGTATTCTATTATTAAAAACTTGTAAGTTCTCTATTGTTTTTCCTTTCTCCTTCTTGTATAGAGTATTCTGGAGCCTAGCATTAAGAAGAGAGGCTAGAACAAGCTGTGCTTGAACCCCTTCTATAATACTACAGCTGATTTTGATGTACTAACATGTCTGAGTAATGTTCTTAGTAAGTTTCTTGACTTCTACTCTAAGTTCTTGTCCTACTAACTGATTCAAGTACAGGTCTATAAGTTTCTAGTCTGGATCTTTAAGATGTGAAGGAACCTTCTCTAGTACAAGTAGTGGAAGTGTTTCTAAAGAGGTAAGTTGTTCTTTCTTTACTAGAAAACTTCTAGACACTAACATTACTAGTAATAAGTATATTAAGTGTATTTGTTTTATTAGTGTGTACAGAGGTGGATCAATTACTAGATTAATAATAGGAACCTGTAGCAACATAATAATACTACTACTATAAGAGCTAGTATCTGGATAGGTCTGTAGTAGTAGTAGTGTAATAATACTACTACTATAAGAACTAGTGTTTTAACAGTCTTAAATGTAAGATAATAATATAAAAGGTGTAGTTACTAGTAGGTGTGTTAATACATTAACATTAAAGCTTGTTAGAGGCTGATAGTGAAATACAGTTATAATATGACAGACTAGAGTAGACAGTAGTAAGGGAAAGGAGGAGGATGTAGAACCAACTTTGCTTAGTTATAACTGTTCTAGAGAAATAACATCCTAGTTGAATGAATGTATTCCTGTGACACAGAAGGCAGATTGAATAGTATACTAGTCAAAGGTAAGTAGAAATACTCTTCCAAACAGTCCTAAAAAGTCTTACTTTCCTACACATTGTAATGTATGTGTTTCAAATTCATTAATAAGATTTCTCCAAATCTGTTTCATCTTGGCAAAGCACACTACATCCAAGCCCTACAATGTATGTATACAATAAGGTAAGTATGTAAGAATACAGACATTACTTATAGTAGCTACATTAAGAAGGTTAAGAGAGTAATAAGAGTTATAACTATTAAGAATAAGAACTTGAGTATGTCCATTTGCCTACTCTCTTGTACTTGGCTCAAACTGATTCTAGAACCAGTCTAGAGCAATTTCACTGTCAGTCCAGCCATTAGGAGAGCAAGTAAACCTATTAGGCAAGTTAGTCTCTTTCTTTTAGAAAGTATGTTTACTTACCTAGTGTCTACAACATTATTTTCTATCTATTTAGACCAGATATTCTGACCTTTGAAGATGATAACTGGCTTCAGGTAAGTACTATTAGCACAGATTGTAATGATAACAGTTACAGTCTCTCTATTTGCCCCTCCTTGCTTGTGCTGAATCCTTTTCCCTCTAGCTTTAATAACATACCTTATACTATTATTAGTTAAAGAAAACCCAGACTCATCCATCCTAAATATGTTCTCAGGTAAGACTCCTTTCTTTATAATTTTGTCCTCTACAATGTCAAACCACTTATGAACAGTTGTAGGGTTTAATCTGTTTGCTTGTTGAATATTCAGGGGAGAACTCTAGTAAGTCTTTAATTTATTATAGTAATACTCAAGGAATTGCTGAACAAATGTAGGTCCACACTCTAAGTACTCAAGTCCATTTTGTGCCTCAAGCAAACAGTTTGCTGTATGTCAAACATTATTACAAGTGAAGGGGCAGCCTCAGTCAGAAGAAATCTGTATTAGTTAAGTAAGTACTGTTTTATCCTCCTTACTTAGCTTTGTCTTTAAAGTATTAAACTCCAAAATAGACCTTTTTCCAGCCACCCTATTTCTTAATGTACTTATTGTCACTCCTTCAAACATGTTAGCAATTTTTCAGAGCCCTCAATGCTTGTCTAGTGGCTGTTCTAGCTCAGCCTGATACATTTCCATAGTAGTAACAATATTTTTTCTTTTTTTCTTTTCCTTCTCTTCTTTGTAGTAATTTAGATTTAGCAGACTTTGTCATGAATGTAGAGTTGTTAGAGAATGAGGAAACAAGAGGAAAAAAAGTGTATTTAGCATAACAGACTATAGCTTTACTAATGTGTCATTAACCTAGTGTTTTGAGTAATGAGGTCATTTATACTGATCATTTTTCAGCTGTCACACTTTTAGAGTAGTCTCAACAAATTGTTCAATATTAATTTAAATACACACTCAATATCCATAATAAAAGATAAAAATTGTAGCTATGATACAGAAGAATACAAATATGTAGTTTTAAATTTGAATTATTGAGCAGAAGCATCTCAAAAAAAAGTTGTTTACAGTCATATAATTTGAATTCACTCATTTTTACCAGTTTTGATTTTCTGTACAAATAAATACTGAATATTTTTGCTTCAAAATTCATATACTTAAAGTAAAAGTATAGCTCTAAGTAATTCTATTTTTTTGAGATTTTACAGTAAGTTGTTGTAGAGTTAAGGGGGGGGTGTTCAAGGGAATGGTAGTGTTCAAAGGAACAGTTAATGACTGTAACGCTCCCCTGCAACTCAAACTGTAATTGTCTTCTACCTGTTTCTGCATATTGCAAGCATCACATTAGGTGACTTCAATTAATTGGCAGAGACACTTGCAGAAGGGCTTCAGCAATTTAGAGTTAAGATGCCAAGAGTTATGCAAGTCTCTCAAAATTGAAGAGCTGGACTTGCAGAGATCGACATTTAATGCCCATGTCACATTACTCATGAGTGATATTCTATTATTCTGTCCAGCGAATTTGAGGAAAGACGCGTCACGTGCGTTTAATACTCATAAAATATTCAATGTATTTAGACGCGCTCTCCGCCCTCGGAATAGTTCCCCTCGTCCTCATTCCACCCTCTTTCCTCTTCCCATCATGTCGGCATTTGTCGCTGCAATTGCGACGCGCGTGTCCGACTCGGCAGATGCTGTCGCTCGCTCAGTTGCGCCAGTCGATACAGACGGTGCCGGAACTCGTTCTCAACAACGTGCCACCAGTACTGGCACCATCTCCCGAGTGGCAGACGTCCTCCACAAGAGTGCACAAGATGTTGCTATCTTTGCTGAACGTGGTCCAGGCTTTCGCCTGAGAGACATTGTATGTGTACCACCAGAGAATGTAAAGGCATGCACTTCTGACCTACGCCCTTCCGTGGCATCACAGCCTGCTTATATTGATGCAATCAAAAATATCAATGGCGGAGAGGGCATGGACGACCGAAAGATGTTTGTACGTCATAGCTTGTGTTTATCTGTTGGTATGCTCAACGCTCGGTCTAGCTCGAGAAGGTCCTCGTTTTGATGTCGCGCCTGCCGGACGACAGTGAATTCGCGAAGTCACTCCAAGTTTTTGTCATCGACACGCGTAAGTCGCGTTTATACTTGACTTAATATCTGCCTTGATCTGCTTTGAGTTTGTCACCATCGTGTTGCGTCCCTGCACGAGTCGCGTGTTTAACTCATGCCATGTTCACCTGTTTGCATTGCACGTGCTGTCACCCCCACCTTGCCAGGTTTAGTTATAATGGGGCTTCCCAGCTAGCGAAGCAGTCCTGTGGAATGCTTCCCAGCACTATTTGGTCTCCTGTGTCATCGTCTATCTTTGATCGGCACTCTAAACTCCGTCTGGTTAAATCGAATCAGATCTTGCAGCTTAGATACATGAAGGCTATTTATATTTCTCCGCAGCCCCGCTTTTGGAGAACTCAATAAGCTCTGATTTGTTACCTCGCACAATTTGGGCCTCATTTCACACTTTTACTCTCGCATTTTTATTTTATTTTCTTCAGTTCAGCATTCTGAATCGCTGATACATCCTTTCCTCAGTATACAAAGACCTCCCTCATCCACCTGCTGCATACATTCCGACACTGTCTGCTGGTGGGGGTGCACACTCGTATCCATCCACAAGTGCTGCAAGTTATGCTAATGTGAACAGTCATGCCAATGGACATGCAAATGGGTCTGCCCACCATGACTCAGAGTCCCACGCACGCCGTCCTTACTCGGACCCATCTTACAACGCACGACGGCCATATGCTGCACGAAGCGCCGATGGCACCGGCTATAGCACAGTGTATCCTGATATGGGAGCAGCGCGCAAGCCGTATGCCCGAACCGTACCTTCGACGCATGCGTATTCGCGCTGGCCGGACGCTGGTCTCGTATTCGATGCGCTTTTGGCGCGGCAGCCCTCCGGTACGACTAACGGCATCTTGCCTTCGTCAAATCCAGACGCGATTCCTGGACATACGACGCTTCCACCAACGAACAACAGAGGGTTTGCACCTCAACCCGGCGGACTCAGTTCGTTGTTTTTCGCATTCGCTGATCTTGTTATCCATTCGTGTTTCAACACAAGCCATTCTGACTGGGGCATCAATAACGTATCTTCCTATCTCGACTTGAGCCCTCTATACGGTAGCAGCGATGCAGACTTGCAAAAAGTAAGGCGATTCGACGGAACAGGTAGGCTATGGGAGGATGTATTTGCGGACGCAAGGGTGCTCTTTATGCCTCCAAGCGTACCAGCTCTACTCGTCTTATTTTGCAGGAATCATAATGTGAGGAATTTTGTGTCTCCTAAATTCATTCTCTAAGACGGGTAAATTCTTGCAGTTCATCGCTTCAAAACTCCTGGCAATCAACGAATCAGGCACGTTCAAATCTGGCGAAGCGCTTGCAGACCTGAGCGACGAGGATAGAAAGGCCCAAGATGATGAACTTTTTGCACGTGCCAGACTCGTAAACTGCGGCTGGTTTATGCGTGTTATCCTGGGCGACTATGTCGGTGCTATTTTAGGACTGGTGAGGGATGGCTTGGAATGGCGCTTGGACCCATTGGCTGTACGAGAATCTACATTCATCACTATTAGTTCAGAGCTTCATCAGTTTATAGGAGTCGCGTGAGCCAGACCATTCTGTGAGCCCTCGGGGTGAAGGCAATGTTGTGTCCCTCGAATTCAACCTTCTTTACCGTTGGCATGCTGCAATCAGTGAACGCGACACGGCTTGGACAGAGCATGCATTCGAAGAGTACTTCGAGACTACAGACTTCAAATCTGTCAGTATCAATGCATTTTAGGGTGCTTTGATGCTAACATTTGGTACAGATTACGATAGAACAGTTTGAGCGTACTTTGGCACAAAAGCTTCGCCCCGATCCGGATGTAAGAAAGTGGACGTTCGATAAGTATGATGCGCTCAATCTGCGCTGCTATATCACCTCTGATCATCCGTTTAGCGTGGACAATCAACCTCTTGCTCGTGATCCATCCACGGGTGGCTTTAATGATGGAGACCTCGCTGCCCTCATACAGGCAGCGACAGCAGCACCTGCTGGCGCGTTTAAGGCACGCGGTATACCCGAAGTCCTCCGCGTGGTGGAGATAATGGGTATTGAGCAAGCGCGCCAATGGGGAACCGCTACGGTAAATACTTGTCCTTTGCCATCTCTTTGATAATAGCTCACAGTCAATGCAGATGAATGAGTTTAGGCAATTTATGGGACTGAAGCCGTTTTCGAGCTTTGAAGAATGGAACTCGGACCCAGAAATACATGTACAACCTTTTTTTTAAATATCCCGATTCGATCTCACGCATTTCATCTAGAAAACTGCGGAGATGCTCTACGGCGATATTGATAATCTCGAACTTCATGTTGGTCTCCAAGCAGAGGAGGCGAAGCCTCCTATTCCTGGGGCAGGGCTTTGTCCTGGCTATACAATCTCTCGTGCCATCCTTTCGGACGCCGTTGCTCTCGTCAGAGGCGATAGATTCCTTACGACCGACTTCACCGGTGAGTACACCATGTGTTCCAGTAAGTTTGAACTAACACACCCCAACACCAGTCTACAACCTAACGTCGTGGGGCTACTTAGATTGCTTCCCACAGAAGTATGACGGTGCATACGGCGGTGTACTCACGCGTCTGCTATACCGCACTCTTCCAGAATATTATCCTGCTCGGTCGACGTATGCGCGTTTCCCATTCATGGTTCCTAGCGAAATGCGTGGATACCTTTTCAAGCTCGTCAATAGTCCGGTTAGAAATTATGAATTTGCACCTCCAAAGCCTCCGGCTCCCGTAGTTGTGCTGAGGGATTACAAGAATGTGAAAGTGGTCTTAGCGAGACCAGACGAATACAAATCCGACGCGAAGCAGAAGATAGTTGAGTTGACCAGTGACACTACGCTCGACATTCACCTCGTAAGCGACTCCATTGAAAACGTTTTTGTCGTCATCTAACTCACCTTGGACACCCAGGTCAACAAAACGCTCAATTTCTTCATCGAAAGGAGAAACTATCCCTCTATCTTTGAACACATTGCAGGCAAGCTCATCGAGGAAAAATCCATCTCGTGCCCCGGTTCGAGAAACGTCAAGTATATTGACGTTGTTCGGGACGTCATTAACCTTGTACCAGTCTACTTTGTCGCGACAGAACTCATGGGCCTGCCGATTAAGACTGACGACACGCCACGCGGTCTATTCCGTGATACGGAATTTGCGGCTATGTTCATGGACGTTTGCAAGTGAGTTGTCATGAATGGTATTCGTTGGTAACGCTTATTGATTTGGTTGGGATTTGGCGATTAGCTTTGTTTTCATAAACACAGATGGGTACATGGACTGGGTGTTACGCGAGAGGTCGACAAGGTCTACTCGGAAGGTCACTGAGAATTTGAGCGAACACCTAAAGAGGCTTTCGCAAAGGAGCATCGTTCGTCTTTGGCCGACTAAATGGATGGCTTATAAATACTAACTTATCATCTGTAGGTGGGCAAACTTGCAGACTCTGTTCTGCAGTGGTATACCGGCGAAGACAATTTTAGCGACACGTTCCTCGCCAAAGTTCTTAGTAGCACAATGCACGATAGGAGAACACTCGTGAACAGCTTATTCGGAGCTCTTATTCCTTCAATCTCGCTGTTCTCGAAGTCAATTTCGCATATTCTGGACTTTTTCCTGCAGGACGAGCAGGCGGACGTCCGGAGAGATCTAGTAGCCTTGTGCAACACTGGCTCAGCAAGGGCTGATAAGGAGGTATACCAACTTGCATGTGAAGCACTCCGTAAGTCAACTTCCGTTACTTATTAATCAATTGGATTACTTACGTGTGCCATAAGGTCTCAATCCCCCAGTGTTGAGTCTGATGAGGAAAGAGAGTAACCCTGGCGGCGAACCAGCTAAAGTGTACCTTAGTATTGTGGAAGCGAATCTCGACGTGAGTACCAGTGGTTGTTTATTCGCCCGAGTCCTTTCTAAGTAAATCTCAGCCGACGGCTTTTGGAGACAACCCTAGCTCTCTTGATTATAGACACCTCCCAGGGCAAGCCCTCCTCGGTCTGGAGGAGTACGGGTAAGCAACTTATTACACTAGGCATGGTAAGAGTCGGGTATTTATTCTTACTCTGCAGACTTACAAATTCGACGTTCTTTGAGTCGGTGAGTTGTACTTTGCTGATTTCTGTCTGAAATTTTAATGATTATCGCTCAATATAACAGATCGTTCCAAGGGTTCTCCGCGCTATCTTCACCTTGAAGAATGTCCAGAGGGCAACAGGGCCCATGGGCACGCTTAACAGGTACACACGATTTAACATCGAGTCGAGCGATTGACTTAATTGATCTCATACTTAGGATCGTCGAGACTGAGCGTGGCTGTCCTGAAGTCGAGTACTTGGATGAGAAGAGTGAGATCACGCCATTCCCTGTGTCTATGGTTATTCAGGTGCACATTGTCATTCCTGCCTCATCGGACTAGCTAGCTGACATGTTGCGTGTACAGTACGAAGTGTGAAGTCGTTTAGGATGCCCCACGTCAGCAACCGTGTTTCAGTTATGGACTTGACGCTCAGAATCAATTCCGACCCCTTAAAGAAATACAAAACCACGAGTATTAATAGTCTATCGTATTTGTGCCCTTACTGTGCCGTGTATGAACGCGTCTGATAATGTAGCCTTTGTACATGTTAATTATTGCAGTTCATAATGGAAAAAGGATATATGTATATTCAACGATAAATGGGTGTGCATGAGAACGAAACTTGTGTATGTTTCCTCTTGTCTGCTCTGAGTGCTGGTACACGAGCACAGAGTTGCATAGAACATGGCATACGGTGTTTCAACCATAGAAAGTACAACTGTGAAGATAAACATGTCATGATATTAATCTAGTATACGAAAGAACGAATAGTAGACTAGCAAAAGCATGAAGTACCAAGGGGCCTCACGTCAGGCGAATGAAAGAGACCTTGGAAGAATAAGAAAAAAGTACACTAAGCGGTAATAACTAGTAGCGATCGTCAACCTGAACGAGCAAGCGTGTCAAAGTCAACAAGGTTCATACTCTAAGATCTAGAGTGATGGTATGTATCTAAGTCTAGGAAATACGGGTAAGAAAACGAAGAAAGCAAAAGAAAATCTAAGTCGTTAAGGATCAAGTTAAGGGAAGCCCACGCTCCTTTGACTGTCGGCTTCGACGCCACGTCTCGAATCGCCTTGACCACCTCCATAAATCCTTATCTGAGTGGTTTGCCCCTGCATCGCCGGCAGAGTGGAATATGTTGCTTGAAAAGATCGCACCTTCCTTTGAGCTTAGGTGGAGTGCGCGAGTCCATGCGGATGAGGTACCGGGGATGAGGGAGACGTTGACTTTGGTGCCTGTCGTCGCAGTGACTTGAGAGATTAAAGAGGACAGACGGCACCAGATGTGTGTACGGGAGAGGTAAGCCGAAAGTGTGCGAATGGAGTCATCAAACCCTTCTTCATCTTCCATGGCTTCATCCTCGTCTGATTCTGAAACAGGAGCCTGCGAATCCTTCCAAGCAGAGAACCCCGAATCCGGTACGATGACCAACACCAAATTCTTCAACTGCCCAGCCCTCTCAGATAGGATACGCTCAACGTCCAAGACGAAGTCTTCGTCGTTATCTTCGTTCGCGTTTGCCCGGCGTACGAGTGCAAGGTACGTTAAGTTGGGTGCGCCGCCGAGAGCGGAAAGAGTTGTGCTTGGTAGAGTCCATTTCTGTGGAGGTGCGGCAACGATTAGGTGTGTGAGATGCGCCGATAGAGGGGCGAGAGGGGAGAATGAAGATGGGGAGGACGGGTTCCAGGAGATGTAAGAGTGCAAGATAAGCTCCGAGGGTGTCGGCGAGACGAACGGGAAGGCAAAACTCGAAGTCGAAGGTGATGATGATGATGATGATGATGATGACAAAGTCGCATGCTGCCTGAGATGATGTTCAAGAATACACGAATCGATGACGAGCGTCCGAAGCGACGCAAGGACAGGAGACTGCACGGACGGAGCGGACTGGCCAATCCCGAGAAGCGCACCCGAAGCAGCGTGAAAACGCTCTACTTCCGCAATCGTGTTCCTCGTCTTCATCGCACGCGGGGAATAATCGTGGAACGGGTATTCGATAGAAAGACGATTAGTGAACTTGCCAGCGAATAAAGCCGGAATGTCGTTGAATGCACTGCATGTCGGAGATGTAGGCGATACGGGTGACGTCGTGGAGACGAGAGTGATATCGCGATGCGCGCAGTCGATGACTGTACGTGCGTAGAGAGTGGCGAGCTTTGTAGATGTGAGAGAGACGTGGGCGTAAAGGATGGTGTGTGCAAGACCGGAGAGGATGCGGGAGGTGAGTGCGAGGGTTCTGAGTGTACGGCGATCTAAGCGTGGCAGGGTATTCAAATTTTTCACCAAAACCAAATCGCTGTTATTGCTGCTATCGTCGTCGACGAGTCGGTGGGCAGAGCCAGTGCTTGTGCTGCCGCCGAACTTGTTTGAGTCACGCGATGCTGGAAGCGTTGCTGCGATGCGAATAATCTCGAGCAAGATTTCCGTGGGGAGAGACTCGAGTGTCGGACCGCGATTGATAACGAGGACGAGAGCGAGACGGGCAGAGAAAGAGACGGAGCGAGTGCGTGTGCGGGACACTGTCGACGAACGGCCGCGCATCGTGTAGTCTATGGGGTATGAGAAAGACAAGAGGAATAATTAGACCAGCAAGAGATGGGTATATATAATTTAGGTGTCTAGCAAAGATGAGAGGAACGGGGAAACAAGATCGGTGTCATCGCCGAATGCGGCGGTCCGTCGTAGATCATTCGGACAGACTCGGATGAATTCTCACACTGTCGTCACTGTGACTAATCCACTCTCGTGAATGACGTCTTGCTCTCCGAGTCTATCTTGCCAGCGCATTGCACGCACCTACAGTAGTATAACTAACCATCCACGCCTTTTTCATTTCTTCCCTTCCTGATTCATCTCCGACAAACTTATCAACCGCACTTTCTTACCAACCGTGCACATCCCGTTCCTGTTGACTCTTCCTCCCGTTCTTTGCCGCATATAATCATCCTATCTACCATGCCATTATACATCTCCGAGATGGCGAAACTTCTGAGTTGTACGTTCGAATTAATTCTATCTCCTATCAAGTCCGAGGAATAGCGTGTTGTTCTATTTTGTCAAGATTCCCTGTCCACGTGATCATTGCACGGACGTGTATTATTAGGATAGTGCAATAATACTCACTATCAAACATAATCAGCACGTCCAGTTCCTTATTACTAGCGAAAGTTAACAATCATGTAAGTTTCACTGTAAGAATATGTATACTTCCTTAGTTCCAATGCTAACTCACTTCTGACATCCATTTACCATCCACTGATAGGTCTTATAGCTGGAGGTAGGCAATACTTGATAACTTATTCAGTGCTGTTGTACCCAATTCTACTATCGATACAAGTTCCAATTGAGAAATTAAGAATTTTGTGAACGGGAATATTTTATTACGTAATTAGAAAAGATTCCGGTCCAAAATTGGTGTACGGGAAGGATCTACAACATACTTCGCCCGTCGGTCTGACCCTTGGCATACACCCTGACCCTCGGCCAACATACCACTTTTCCTTACTTTCTTCACCAGGACTATTTGAAATCATATCACGACTTTACGACGACTCACGACACGAACACCAATTTATGAATATTTATTTCTATTTCTAAACCCGCTTTCATTTTCTTTGCTTCTCTCGTGAAATAGGGGCTACTTGTAGTCTTGTACTGCTACTCTCTTTCCTATACACATCGACTCTCTTACTTGGACTTATTTTTTCTTTTCTTTGTCTTTGTCTTCATGTCGAACAATGCGACATGCTTTCATGAACCGGCGGAGAAACAGTCGCCTCCACTTATCCAGAATGGACATTTAGTTCTTCAAGGTAAGTATTCGTTGGTACTTCAATCGCGTTGTGCCTGGATTGACATTGTATCTTTTCTAGCTCACCATGTATGCTTTATGTTATTACTATTCTACCCATTAGAATTGGACTGAGTCGTTCTGCAGATTGGGTGGATCGTCAGTGGAGTATTCACACTCGCTTCGACGGTCGTTTCGGTATGGCTTGTGAACAAGCATTTACGGACATACACAAACGTAAGTCAGAGCACCTGTGAATATCATGTTGCTATCCTCATAGTTTTGTCACTTCAGAAACACGAGCAGCGATGTACGTCTCTTCCTTCTCTCACCGACGTCATTACTCAGGGTTTATAGATATCGTACGGATTCTATTTATGGTACCAATTTACTCCATCGTCAGTTTTGCTTCGTACCTCTTCTGGGTAAGTTTCAATCCTAATAATACCGAATAAAAGTATGTCTTACACTGAAAATGTAGAACCACTCGACTCCTCTCCTGCTACTTCGGGATTGCTACGAGTCAACGAGGATACTCACACCCTTTACGACACCAAAAGTACTCAATAGTGACAGAAAAGTTGCTTGCCAGAACGTCAAGAACACTATACAGAAATGAATATCCTACAATTACAGAGAAAGTCTCGCATTTGCTCACCAACGGCTTTGACTGCAAACAGCTTCAGTATGGGTCTATGGCGCGCAAGCTGCGACGATATAGGGATGTATACTTGGATGAGGCAGTACATGGCGATCGAGACCGAGATGGATACGATGATTGTGATCTAAACATAAAAACATCAGCAAATTCGACAGATTATGGATGGGCTAAGTCGACGAACGTATACATGACCCCATCCAGGTGACCACGAGTCCTCGCAATACAGGCCAACGTAGTCGAGTATGACAGCAGCAAGAGTAGTCCTATTTTATTTTCAGTTAATTGAATAGAGGTAAGAAAGTTGTTGACGTACGTCGGACGGACGACGCAATACTGCAATACGCCCCATTTCATCATTTGAAGGAAGTACAGCCCGTCCTATCCAATCCTATGAATAATCATTCGTGATGTAGTTTTCAAATGACGCACCCCAGGTTTAGACTTGATAGAACCCAGAGGAAGCATCCATTTCTTGACTGGTTCACCGCGCTGGATAGCTCGACGATCGTTCTCCTTACTCAAACCAACCTTCGCGAGAGTTAACACAATGTGTAAAGCAAAATGAAAAAAAAAAAAAAAACGATGGAGCCGAAAGGTCATACCTTGAGGAAAATAGCTCTCTGTTCGTCCGCACTCGGAGATAGGTACAACAGGAGCAGATAGAAGAATGACGTCAAGACATATGCTCTTCATTCGTCAACTTGCTAACAGGTTGCTACTAAAGACTCCATATATGTAAGTTCACGATCGTTCAAGGTAATGTAGGTGCTAACGGTTCGTAGGACCGCGGACGACATTAACATTGGGATTGGTGCAATATTGGAGACGGTCGAAATGACGTGCGTACATTATGCTTCACCCGTAAATACAGTATACCTATCCCCTGATCCAGTATCTTCGCATTCTTACATATCAAGGCCTTCTCGTACAAACCCTACGTCCAAACTCCCGATCCACTCCTGGCCAAAACAGCAGCTTTCACACAAGATGACGTAGTACGAACTCCACGTTGGCGGTCGCTCGGACATGCATTCGACTTCCGTGAGACGTTCCGCGAGTTATGGGACGGACTCATGTATATCGTGCGGCGATCTAGAGGGACAGAAACGGATACTATGGCTCGGCGGATGGCAATAAGGGAGGATGTGTTCAGCGTAAGTAATCATTCGAGGCGAGGTCATCCTCATCGAACCGTTTCCGACTCACACTCTAAGCCCGATGAGAAATATAAGTATCAACCCGTTTCTGTGTCCATCGACGTCGAGAAGGAAGTACTTATCGACAGTGAACGACAATGGATCGGGACTGGTGATGATTACATTTACGGACTTGGATTTTCACGACGAGAGCGAAGTGCGGGACTAGCGGAGCAGATTGAAACTGAACTCGAGCAACGTGGTATCACTACTCCGTTCTCGCGTACTTTAACTACTAGTAGCAAACCAAATAAGAAGACCAAAAGTGGGAAGAAGAGGCGGCGATCGCTGTGGAGAAAGGCACTCGATCGGATTTCACGGACCAGTACGGGTGCTGAGGAGAGAGGGAACGCTGCAACTACCGATAGACGAGAACGGTCTAGGGATGGGTATACAGAGTACAATCCTATTCCTATAGCTGAAGAAGATTCGGAACTTCCTGTGTCTTCCTCAAGTATGGATAACCAAGTATCGCATCATCAGCATTCGCCACCAGTACCCAATTCTTCTCATTCTCCACATCTATATCCTTCCAGAAACTCCGATCTCCCTCCCTCTCCTAAACCTATATCCGTGCAGGAAAGTATCTCCGGCGGGCTCTTCTCCAATAAACCCTCTTCAGAATCGAGTGGTCCAACCTCACAGACGCATCCATCTTCTCGAGGGAACCACGTTCGACTAACAGCACCCGCTCCCGTCGTATCTTCTCACAATCTTCGTGCTCCTACACATCAAGCTACCCTAGTCCACTCGATTGACTGTCCAGGATTACTGCCGAGCTCTGGAGAGTTTGGTTACTTGCGCTCCATGCCAGCAGGTGAATCAGATTCGGACATGCCGAACCATGCACCGAGAGTTAGAACGCTTGATCAGGGTACTGTGGACGGAAATGGAGACTACACTGGACGTGAACGCAGGAGCAGCCATCGTCGAGAACATGCGCACCACGAACGTTTATACAATGTCGTTACTTGGTCGGCAAGACAGTCTATGTCTCCACCTCGCATAACTTCTTCATCTTCCAGAAGTCCTCTAAGTCGTCATCCTGTCAACGTGTCTTCACCTCAGACGAGAGGAAGGGCAGGGCGGATCAGCTTGTCTCACGGTCCAAGACAAATAGTCCTACCAGTATTACTAGGAGGCACAGACGCATCTCCGGTTTCTCCAACATTACTGCCAGTGGAGAATATCAGAACAGCCAATACGTATTCTCGTGCCTCTCGGAGCGCTTCTGTGTTGAACAATCAACATGCATATCCGTCTCAGTCTCGACGGTTCGATATGTGCGAAGATACAATCGTAGAGTAAGGAGACATCGATTCTACTAGGCGGGACGTTTTGTAATCTTGTTTTTGTATTTCTTTTTGATGACACTGATGAGTATAATCACGAACTTTTCCACACTCTTCACTCGTTGCTCATTGATGTATGCAGACGAGAGTGTAACAGAAGGCCATGTGTTAACTACAGAGTCAGAGAATTATGCATCAAGCTACCAGAAATTGACTAAGACACGAGGATAGCTGACTACATGCATCAGGTTTACTAGTGTTGAGTACTTGCTCTGAATTCGTTTTGTAGAATCGTCGCGGCTGATTGTGGCTGCTCTAAAGTCAGTTACTTTTGAATGACATCAGGAAAAGGTCTGATTCTATATATGAGCTTTTAAATTATATTATATTAAACTATCTTTCTTGTGATTAGTATATAAACTAAAATACAGTGTATAATTAACATATAAAGCAAATACAACTATTGTAATATATATACATAAGATAATACAAGCTATACATGATTATATATAATATGTATATGAGTTATATTAAACATAAAATCTAATCTAGTAAGCTGTGTTATACATTTCTATTATATATAAAAGTACTTATAGTACTCTAATTACTTTGCAAAGGTGTAAATGACTTTTAGGTTGAATGTAAGTTTACAATAATATATTTCAATTGTATTGTATGTATTATGCAAGAGTTATTTTGTGTATACAAACTTTAGAATATAAGAAATATTAGGCGCTTATGTAATCACATGCTGAAGATCGAGAGCATATAATGATGCATTTCTTCTCGTCACTCCTTGTCTCCGACCTTCACCATCTCCTACAACCCTCTGCCACCCGTTCGATGTCAAGTTGCACTTGTGTTCTCTCCAGTACAGTCCTCCGCTTGCAAACGTCCTGCCAGCAGGCACTCTGCTTGCAACAACCTAGGCAATAAACATTGCTGCACTTGTCTTCCCAATCTGCTGTTGCAATGCCTGCGCTGCGCCTCAGGTTCCGCAACGACACAACTAGGTGACTACACCGTCCTTCAATGTAAAGCGTAAGCAGCCGGTCCACTTCATATAATAGCCTGCACAACAGTTGCTCATCCCTCTCCTCCCAACTTTTTATCTCCCTTCCACCCTGTCCACTCTTTGCTCCGCCTCTTACGTTGCCTCTCTCACATTGTCCTCCTTTTTTACATTCGCTGTTCTTTTCGCATTACTATTTGCACATTTGCATTGTTAGCTAATACAGAACAACTTCTTCAATAGTTCCATACATTCCTATACAATCACTCCTAAGGCACAATCCTCTATCCAAGTCTGTGTACACTCTCTGTAAGGAAACTCACTGTTCCTCACAAGAGAATTCTAATTGCCCTTAGTTCACTCAACTACTAACTAGGATAACCTAGTACTTAAGTAAGGGGTTAGGGAAAAGAATCCCCTTTACTCAGTAATTGATACTGTCTTTTATAAGAGTATACATGTGTAGATACATGAGGAGAAAGTGTAACTAACTATAATAAGAATATATGTGCTTGTGGGTCCTACTGTGTAATGATCTAACTCAATCAGTAATATAGTAATAATAAAATACAAACTAGTAAAGTAAATCCTTACACTTGCTCTCTAGCATTTAGTTCTAAATACTAAAAATCAGTAAAAAAGGTAGAGAACTTACTAAAAGTAATAGTTAGTAACAAGTAAATAATGAAATACCTTACTCATACATATGGGAAACATTCTTGTAATGTATTATTACCTTCTCAAACTAATCTGAAGTCAATCTAGTAAGTATTAAGACAGTAGTAACATTCTGGACAGTGAGTAGTATGGTTCTAAACTATGTGAAACTAGGTAAAATGTTAATAGATTAAATGTAGTCAGTATTACTATATAGTTAATGTAACGATTGTGCTACCTGTGCATTTGTGCTACATGTGTTGTAGGTGCTTGTGGGTGTTTTCCTTTTTGTTCACTAGACTACCCTGTATCCTACTATATGTGTATATGCATATATAAAGGGTTTTCAAGCTAAGGGTTAGGGGATTCTTTCTCCTTCTTGGTGCTCAATTACTAGGTTATCCCAGTCAGTAGTTGAGTGTGCTAGTAAAGAGAGAATCTTCACATAAGGCTAGTATACCTATCCTTACACATTTTTGACTGAACCCACCTTTCCCTAAACCTGCTAGGCTTTGATGACCAGAACTGAGGGTTTGATCACCCTAATACATTTCTCACATCACCTAGTACTCCTACAAATTCAAAGAAACAAGTGAGTAGTTTGCAAATCTAAATTAGAGATGCATATACTCTCACTATAGCTACTAGAATTCTTAGGACACTCAAGGGATGTGAACAGATTGTTCCCCTTAATGCAGAGAGACCCTCTTGTCAACATTACAGAAGGCAAGTGTCATTCAGAAGTGCTGAAAAGTAGCTGTCCCTGAATGTAGAGAGATTCAAAACAGTACACACTACAGATTTTGAATTAACAAAGTATGTAGACAATGGACAACAAGATTATTTATTGAGTACTAAACACAATGTAGCTACTGAGCCTCAGCAGACAATCCCAGAAGGGCCCCCAAGTCTGGAAGTTACTATTAACATGCTAGAGAATAAGTCCTCATCTACTGTGAGCTGGAGACAATCTGATGACCCTTTGCCAGGTGATAAGTCCTTGTCTACACAAGGCTGGAGGCACCCTAATGAACTATTACATACTAGTAACATAGAACAAAGGCATGTACCTGTACTAGTGCATATAGTTAGACTAATGCACACTGTAGAGTAGACACTAGCAAGTGCTTACCTTACTAGGCTCACAGAAGTAGAGAATAGTGGTACAGAGAGTGTAAATACTTAGGAACCTGGCATTGAGGATTCTGTCAGTAAGAACAAGGGTATTAGTAAAGGAATAACACTTTCCTTACAGTAGGAAACATTCCAGAAGGTTAGAAAGACATTTAGAAATGTCCATAGGCTAGAGACACTGAAAGCCATAAGTAGGCTAGCCAGTCCATTCAATCAAGGAATTGATATTAAGGAATTGAACAAGAGAACTCATAAGTACAATAGTATGTATTAGGAACATGAAGGAATTATTGATCTAGACACAACAGATCAATCTAAATTAACTAGACACAACAGATCAATCTAAATTAACTAGAGACAATTTAGCTGAATAGATATATTAGAAGATATGTACTAGATATTCAGAAGCTACTAAAAAAATGCCCAAACAATTGAAGGATACTCTACAGTTTGAAAGCACACATTCTTGGAAGAAAGATCCAGGTAAACCTGTACCTAGTAATAAGAAAAGTGTAAGAGCAAATAAAGGAAAAGCTCCAGACATTTGTAATTACAGTCAGGTAGAACTAGACAGTTCCAGCAAAGCAGATTCCAATGTACAAAGAATGTATTTTTAGGAGATAGAGTACAGACAAAATGCAGAATCAGGATAATAGAATTTCAGAAATAAAGGCTACAGTAAGGCTCCCAGAACTCCTCAGGAATTACCAGTTTGTTTCAAGCAAGAAACGTATTGCTCTAAGATAGAAAATCAAGGCAAGGACTTCTACAATAGATACAACACCCTAGTAGGGCAAGGAGACACATTACAGAATAAAATACCTGTATATATGTACCATTATACTAATGTTCAAGAATTGCTACATACACCCAGTACAAAACACAATATTAAAATGAATAGGCTGAACCCAGACGTGAAACTTACAGTTCTGGATGCCTCTGATGACAGTGAAGACAAATCAGAAACTGTGAAAGACAAAGAGATTGAGGAAAAGAATTTCTGCTACAGTTCTGTACCCTCTATCAAGTACAGTACAAATGGGAATAGTAAAGGCTACAGAAAAAGAACCACACAAGATACTACTGAGTCACAAAGCTCAAATACACTGTAGACAAGTAGATTCACATTAGTGAGACTCTCAGACAACCTTGCAAGAAAGAGTTATGTGAATCATACAATACAGAGAGTAGAAATTGTAAAAAGGTAGGATTCTAACCTGGATCCAGGCAATAGCTCTTTGGATCCTTTGGATTTGAGTGGATACTTGAGCTCTGACAATGGTAATGATAGTGATGCATTATTCAAACCTACAGACATTGATTCAAGTGACTCTGAAGGTACTAAGAAGTGTAAAAAGCTTACTAAGAGGAAATGGAACAAGGAACTTCTCAAATTGAAGATACAGATACAGAGTACAAAACCTATCATTCCTACAGTTTATTCAGGTGAACCTAACCTTCAAAGATATACCAAGTTCATTATGGAAGTCAATCAGTACATGAAACATCATTGTATTAAACTCTTTCCTAAGTATTTCTGTAAAGTTAGAGGGGAAACAAAAGTCTATTAGACCTTTAAAGAATTGTGATAAGGTCCATCAAGATTTGTTCATACCTATTTTCTGTAGATAGAAGTCTATAGCTTGTCCTTTAATAAAATTAGGTAGTACTCCTACTTGTTCTTTAGAGAAGTAATGTAAACCTGATAACAAGGACACAGAGTCATACAGGAATATTTGTACAATCTAGAAATGAAAGCAATCAACCTAGACAATATTTCTGATAGAGATTTGACTAGAAGAGTATAGGATAGACTTCATCCTAAGTACCAAAGGCAATTACAGTTGGATTGTTTGAATCCAGACACAGTATTATATGAAGAATTCAAAGACAGGCTTGAGAACATTGAGAAAGCAAATGAAGCTGTTGGAATTAAATGGTATACAGATACTAGAGATTGATTCTATCCTCAGACTAACAAAGAAGACCATTGAAAAGACAGATGGAAGAAGAACAATCAGAGGAATTACAGGAACAATAATAGAAATTGACCAAAGGACAGGAATTATGATTATAATTGTAATAATTATAACAGGCAGCACATACAGTCTAACAGTGTAGGTCCTAAAGAGAAAGACCAATCTAAGGACTACAAACCGAAGTATAAGGATACTAGACAGAATAAGTAAGAGAATAGTAAGAAAACTTATTCTACAGGTGTGAAAAGGCATTCACAAGCTGAACTAGACAATATGAGAGTTAAAGGACAATGTTTTATCTGTAAACAGACTACTCATTTAGTTAAAGATTGTCCTACACATAGTACAGTAAAGCTGAACAGTGTTTCCAATGCAAATACATTGTCTAAGAGTGTTAATATCAATTATTCTGCTCTAGATAAGTTAACCAATACTTTGGAAGACAATAATTACTTGGATTTGGATCTTATAGCAGACAATACAATGGATCCATCATCTTCTATGTCTTGAATACAATCTATGGCTATTCAGATACATTATCCAGATGATAGTTACAAGTCTACAACTCAGAAGAATGAGAATTACAATTCATTAGCTGGTTATAACACTATTTTACAAGTATTTAGTCTAGAATGATTGGATTTGAAGCTACAAACCTTTTCTGACACTTCAGAATTGAAGATTCCCTTTGTAAATGCTGAACTTAGAAAGAGAAATCAGAGGAGAATGAGATCAATCTACAGAAATGGCAATTTCTACAGCAAATACAATGATACAGTATGTTTTGGAATTACTAAATGTCTCATAGAAGGAATTCTGTACTGTTTTGACTGGAAATGCAACAGGAGACTCTGGAATAAGTATCTACACAATTGATTCTATGTTTTCAGAAGTACAGACACGCAGTTTACAATCATTGATAATTG
Organism: Fomitiporia mediterranea MF3/22; assembly: GCF_000271605.1. Classification (NCBI taxonomy): domain Eukaryota; kingdom Fungi; phylum Basidiomycota; class Agaricomycetes; order Hymenochaetales; family Hymenochaetaceae; genus Fomitiporia; species Fomitiporia mediterranea. The sequence continues at coordinate 8,329,912 of NW_006760386.1, forward strand.
GGAGAATGGAAATGAGTACACATTACCTGTCAAAATCACTTTTCTGAACAGATTTAATGTTAGAGAATGGTATTCTCTACTCAGACAAGCTTAATATTCAGCCAAATACATTTACAATCATCAGGAACTATTAGAGATAGAAGATATCTTTAATCCTGAATTATTTGAGCCAATGTATTCAGTTGCAAGCATGGAAAATATTAACTTGTGTCCCATATCTGGAAATAGAGCATATATGCATGATTTACCTGTACAAATTCACACCATGACTACTAACTTCAACAATTTCAATACAATTGAGCATACTACAGCTTATACTAAGGACTTTAAGAGATCAATACCATGTCCTATCATAATTACAATCAAAATCAATAGAGAATTAGTGAGAGCATTAATTGATTCAGGATCATTAGCAGATTTCATGTCTACCAAGTTTGCAGATCAAATAGGTGTCAGGAAGCTTGCATTAGCCAAACCTTTACCTATCCAATTAACAGTACAAGGCTCTAGATTGAAAGTAAACTATTGTACCAATGCTAGAATACAATACAGAGAAGTAAATGCAATACAGTACTTTAATATTATGAATTTGGATAACTATAATATTATACTAGGAACTCTGTTCCTCTTCTAGCACAAAGTTTCTATTGGATTCAATGAGTCTAGACTATGGATTGAGAGTGTAATACCTCTACCAATAACAGGAGAACAAGTCACAGTCATTTCATCAAAAGTTATTAATACTTATGATTAAGAAATTGACAAATGTAGATAAGAAATTAAGCTATATACTGTGGATTTGTTCAAGGACGCATCAGAAACGCCTCTACCACCTCTTAGAGCCATTAATCATACTATACCACTCCTAGATGAGGATAAGAAGTACAAGTTCCAAAGGGCAACTTGTCTGGATCCTTTGAGAGAGTAATAGTAAAACAAGAGAAAGGACTATATTCAATCAGAAAGATGGAAAGTAGTTACAGGATCGAATGTGATGCTTATACTACTACTTCAAAAGCCTAGAAAGACCAAGGAAGACCCTATACAATTGAGAACAGTCATTGATCTTAGAGAGTGTAACAAGAATACTAAGAAACTATCATCTCCTTTACTAGATATCAAATCAGTATTGAGGAGAGTTGCTTCCAAGAAGTATAAATTACTTATTGATGGTAAAGACATGTATGAACAGATTAGAATAATCTCTGAGCATGTAAACAGATTAATATTCAACACTCTGGATGGAACAATGGTTAGTGAAGTAATGTAATTAGGTGATTGTAACAGTGGAGCCACTTATCAAGTGTTAATGAACCACATTTTCCAGCCTTACTTGGGTGACTGGATGGATATCTACCTAGATGACTTAGTGATTTATTCAGACACGATTGAGGATCATATGAGACATCTCAGAACCGTCATTGATATATTGTGCAAGGAGAAATTCTACCTTAGTAAACATAAGATACAATTGTTCCAGAAAGAATTAAAGATACTAGGCCACATTATTGATGATCAAAGCATTAGAATGGACCCTCATAAAGTCGATTCTATTCAACAATGGAAAGTACCAACTAATAAAGATTTGCTACAAGGTTTCTTAGGATCAGTAGGGTATTTAGCACCCAATATACCTCAGTTATACATTTCTACAGGCATTTTATCAAAAATTGCAGGAGAAACTGCATTTTTCAGATGGACATTCACTGAACAGCAAGTATTTGATTAAATAGTAAAGCTAGTATCAGATTTCAGACATAATCACAGAGTAGTATTGGACTATAGTAAGAATGTGTCACTTATCAACATTGTTACAGATGCTTCTGCCTCAGGAATTGGAGGAATAGTTAGCTAAGGTCTTGATTGGAAAGATTCCAAGATAGTAGTGTTTTTCTCAGTGAAATTAAACTCTGTATAACAGAATTACCCAGTACACAATGTAGAATTACTAGCAGGAGTAGAAACTATACTAAGACATAAGAATCTACTACAAGGAATGTATTTCTTTTGGTATACTAATCACAGAGTGTTAGAACACATTCTAAGGCAACCTGTATTAAGTAGAAGACAAGCTAAATAGTTAGAGAAGATATTAGACTTTGATTTCACTGTAAAATACATTCCAGGCACTATAAACATTCTTGCAGATGTATTATCACACATATACTCAGGAGATCTACCAGGAACAACTTGATCTCAGTAAGAATATACATTGGAACTCAATGATGATGATCTATCAAGGATTAATTAAGTCAGGAATAATATTTCACAGCTGTTAGAGATACAGGATACTGTATATATTAAGGCTAGACTAGTAACAGTAAGGAAAAAGCCACCTAGAGGATTGATTACAAGTTGACTGTGTAGCAGAAAGGTTAGATTAATTACTAGATGTGCCAGAAACTTACAGACAGACCTTCAAACAGAGGGCAGGCCTGCTACAAGAACTAGAAGCTGGTTTACAATACCAGAGAAAGCAGAGCAAGATCAGGAAACAGATATACATAGTAAGGTATCAGAAACACTGTCTCAGGACACTGAACAATCAGATTTACATGAAATAAATTCACCTGTGAATGTACCAGACACTAGAAGTGATATGCAAGGATCCAGACATTCAGACAATGATATTAGATTGGAAATTAATGATCAGAACGTTCCAGTACCAAAGAACACTACTGATCAACTCTGGAACTCGATTGAACTGTAGTTACCTGATATTATAGCTCAATCTTCACTAGATTTACAATTCCCAGAATGTCTCAAAGGCAGATATCATGAGGATAACTTCTTTAATCAGATATTACAAGATCCAAAGTACTTTCAGAATTTTCATGTTGAAAATGGACTCATATTTTGCTAGGAGGGTGAGAGGTACATACTTTACATACCTAGAATTCTAATACACAACAGAAACACTAGGGAAATTGTAATAGAGTATGCACATTCTATTTTGGCACACCTAGGACCTCAAAAGACACTTACATATCTTAGAGAACAAGTTTGGTAGAAAGATATGATTATAGACATTAATTCCTACTGCAATTTGTGTCATACATGCAAGATCAGTAAACCTAACAATCAGAAACTGTTTGGTTTACTACATCTGCTCTCAGTACCTAGTAAGTCTTGGGAAGGCATAGGAGTGGACTTTGTTGGACCTTTTCCTGAATCGAAGAACTGTTTAGGACCTTTTGATATGATTTGTACAGTTATTTGTTTATTAACTGGTATGGTACACATTATTCCTACTAGGCAAACATACAGAGTAAGAGAAATTGCAGAGATAGTATTTGAAAACGTCTATAAACTGTATGGACTGCCTAATTACATTGTTAGCAATTGTGATTCCCTATTCACCAGTATGTTTTAGAGAAGATTACATGAACTTATAGGTATTAAATTGAAGCTATCAAGTGTATATCATCTACAAACCAATGGATTGACTAAGAGAATGAACAGAACAATTACTCAGATGCTCAGACAGTGTATTTCTCCTAAACAAAAGGATTGGATACATAAACTACCTATGATCAAGTACACTATCAATACAGTAAGGTCAGAAACTACAGGATATGTACTATTCTTTCTAAATTATAGTCAGATACCAAGGAACTTGATATAGAACAACCCTAGGAAGGATGAATATCCTAGAGTTAGGACTTATGCTCAGAAAGTAAAGGATGCAATACTACAGGCACACAATACAATCCTTCAGGCAAGGGTAAAGCAAACTAGACACACTAATAGACACAGACAACCCTCTCCCTTTGAATTAAATGATCTAGTGTATGTTTCCACAAAGAACATGAATTTACCTAGACAGTGAGTAAGGAAACTAGTACCAAAGTATATAGAACCTTACAGAATAATCCAGAATGCAGGAAACAAGGCATTTGAACTAGATCTACCTAGGGAAATGAGGAATCATAACATACATCCAGTGTTTCATTC
>NW_006760386.1:8335563-8344158 GCF_000271605.1 Fomitiporia mediterranea MF3/22
AACCAAGGCATGGTGAACAAAGACTACCTCAAACGGCTAGAGGAACACATTCGTTCTCTATTGTCAATACACTCGCCATCTGTCGTCAGTATTATTTCCCTAATTGTTGTAGATAATAATGTATTTATACAATATTTCAATATAATTATAAACTGTTATTTTAATAACAAATGGATATAAGGACAAACTTATCTTATACATCTTATATTTACATGTTTTCCTTGTTAAAATAACAAGTATTATAATACTTAGCCATTTTGTGAGGTGCACTTTAAGCACTTGTATATCTTAGTAAGTACTACAATTCTTATTATTCTTGACCAGATAGTCAAGACTTTTTAATAGCTTTCTTAGCTTCTTATTACCTTCCTAAAACCCCTAGGTACACAATAAGCTCTTATACATAATGTAGAAAATATATATAATTTATATACATATAAGCTAATACAAAGTTTGAGATATTTTCCTGATGTGGAGCATTATCTCATTGTATTACACTTGTATAACTTCCACATTCCTTCTCATACAAGACTGAGCCTACTACTACTGTTTCAAGACTGTATTCAACATGCTAAGATGATACAAGTGTTCCAGGACTTTGTATACTGTAAGAACATGACTTTGAACCAAGGTGAATACACATACATTCTATATTATATTATTACAAGTGCATATACCTTACTATTTTACTTAGGTGCAAAGTGTAGAGCTGAGCAAATCAACAATGGAACTACTATATTCTACTCATACAACTACAAACGTCCTCAGATTGTTTCACAATTGCTCTCAATGTCTACTGATCTTACTTTGGTCCTTGATATGAGTGCCCTGAACTCATTCGACCCTCAAGATATTACTCTACTGTTGAACCCACTGCTTTCTACTCAATCTGATGGCCATTCTGACCAATCTACTGTAAATTCCACCAGTTCTACTACAGAACATGTTCAATCCAAACCAGAACACGTCCAGTCCACTACAGGACCAATTGAAGACACATCCATGGCTGTGGAGAACATCCTAGTGTAGCAGTACTGAACTTTGTAGTAAGTTACTTAATGTTTTCAGTTGTTTTCTTATTATTATTTTGTTTATTCTGGTACTAACTCCCTTAGTATTTAGGATTAAATGCTGGAGGGTGAGTGTAACAATTGTACTACCTGCACATTTGCACTACATGTGTTGTAGGTGCTTGTGAGTGTTTTCCTTTTTGTTCACTAGACTACTCTGTATCCTACTACACATGTATATGCATATATAAAGGGTTTTTGAGCTAAGGGTTAGAGGATTCTTTCTCCTTCTTAGTGCTTGATTACTAGGTTATCCCAGTCAGTAGTTGAGTGTACTAGTAAAGAGAGAATCTTCACATAAGGCTAGTATACCTATCCTTACAGTTAATTAGTAGGAAAGTTGCCTCTTAATTATTACTATTAATATAACACTTTTTAAAGAGAATTAGTAGAGTTCCTAGAGAGATATAGTGTTTTAGCTTTTGAATATTCTGAGACACACAGTATAAATCAATATGTATAGAAGTAGAAGTTCTGACAGTATAGTAATTGTAAATATTCTCTTCTCCTACATTTTTAATGTATAGAGGTAAATCCTTAATTACTAAAGTTATAACCTTCTTCCTTAATAGAATGGATTAGTATTATAGCTTCTAACTAGCTTTGTGTATTTCTTTACTCTTGTAGAATAGTAATACAATAATAGGTAGTAGAGATATATTCTAAAATTCCTCTACTATATTCTTAATTTTTCTAATAGACTAGTTTCTACAAATGTGTACTCTTTTGTATGTAATAACTAACTGTAATACAAAACTAAATATCTTACTAAGTCTAATGTTTGAATACTGATTACAGAGTATAATATAGAGTGTAATATTTGTCCTTGAATAAAAATATTAGTTTAAACTCAATAAAATTATAAAGTATTATTCAAATATTAAAAGATATGTACTTATATGTATAGTATTTCAATGTATAATATACTTCCTGTTATAGTTCTGTACTGTTTCCTTATGTATTAACTTGTTCCTGTCTTTATATACATAATATTAATGTCTAAAGTCCTAAGTATATACTACTAATTCTCTGTTTATTTAGTAAATTTATGTGTAAATTAATGTGTTCTAGTATTAACTTCTTATCTTTCTGTATACTAACAAGCTGTAAACACTCTATAAAGGAGTAGTCCTATTGTAAGAACAGGTGTTCAGACTCAAAAGGAGATTAAGTAGTAGTTGTTAATATAGAGAGGATAATAGAAGACAGAAGGGAACAGATACTAGAAACTGTTAGAAACTATAGACTAGGACCTGTATACTTTAGGATTGAGTTTTGAACAGAGAGAGAACACAGTAGTGTCTTTAAGAGTTAGATACTAACAGTAAAGTGTAGGGGAGAAAACCTCTACCTTTCTATTACTAGAGAGACTTTATATTTATACTAGTTACAGTTTTAACTAATGTCTAACTACATGAATTAGGTAATTATCTGTATAACTAGAGTAAGGGAATGAACAGAAGATATAGAATCTTTAACAAATGAGTAACAGAGTAAGTAATAATGACTAAATAGGTTGTAAAGGAGTAGTGAAGAGTTCTGATTTTAGTTACAATCAGATCTTCTTGATTTTATTTATTTCTTTAGATTACATAATCACTTTCTTCATGTAGTTAGTTATTTCCTATTTGGAATGGAGTTAAGTTTTGACTAGAGTCTACTAAAACCTTGCCTCACATTTTGGAGCACACTATAAGAGGTAGTGCCTCTGTTCTAAAGTGTCTAGGTTGATTTTGTTTTAATCTTAGTCTTAAGGGCCTTACTTTACTTGTTTTGAATTGAACCAACTGTTTTGACACACAAGAAGTATAATAATGTAGCTACTAAGAAGAGGAACAACAGAAGTACTGTACTTTAATAGTAGCAAGCTTAAGGAACTTCTACAGTTCTTCAAAGACATTAAGATAATAACTACTGACTTTCAGAAGGACACTGAGTGAATGTACTAGTAAGTAATGTACTAGTAAGTAATGTACTACACAGTAACAAGCTGTAACAGTTTGTAGACTACTATACTTAAGTTGAAGAAGAAAGGAGTACACAATTAGAGTACTATAAAAGAGGAGATCAGAAAGCTCTATTTAGAGCTGATTAATAGTCAATACTATACAAGAGCTAATATTAAGCAACTAGTCAATGTGTAGAGTAAGAAGGAAATAACAGTACAGACAGAGTTTGACTACTACTACTACAAGTTCTAAGTGTAAGTAGAGTACTTGAAGGAGTAAGGGAAGATGTTAGTATACAAGTTAGACTGTAAGTTCTAGAGAGGAATTAGAGGGACACTAAGGATAAACCTAATACAACAACTGGAGATTCTCTATGTAGACAAGGATGTAAGCAAGCTGTTCAAATTTACTAATATAGTTAGACTAGCAGACTATGTTCTTCTAGTAGAGTAGACAGAGGCAGGCTAAGACTAGACAGTAATGTTACTAAAGGAGAAGCTAAAGAAGGAAGTAGGAGACAAGTATATGAATATTGTAAGAAAGCTTAAAGAGTTACAAGCCTAGGTCAACAAAGTAAGCAAGTCTAGAAAGATACTAATGAATCAAGTACACAAAGGTAACAAACCTACTGATTCTATAAAATCCAACCTAAAGTATGAGAGGATCTACAACTTTTGTAGAAAGTAAGAACATTTTGTATATAACTGTAGGACTGTGAGCAAGTACACTCAGAGAGGGAAGTGTATGAAATTAGGACAGAAGATTGTGTTAATAAGTGAGAGTTTTGTACTAGTAGGTGTAGAGGGGGAAATATTGAAGGAGTATATAAACTAATACTATAAAGGTAAGTCTGTGTTCACAGTAGACACAATTAATGTAGTAAAAGTAAGGTTGAATACTAGTAAGGGAGAAAAGTATGAAACTGTTCTCAGAGCAGATTTGGATACAGAGGTAATAAGATTAGAGGAGAGGTTAAGGGAAGTAAAGAGGAGAAGAGAGGAAGTAAGGACTATAGAGGCTAATACAAAGTTAGTCAAAGTCAGATTAAAGTAAAGTACTGAGTTAAGCAAGATTATCAAGCAGGTCTTAGACTGGATAATAGACAGTGTTATTATATTAATACACTATGAGTTGTTTACAATAGCTCTAGAGCTTGAGTGCTAGTATACAGTTAAACTAATAAGAATGACCCAGATGTATAGTAAAATGCTAAACAAGGCTGGAAGTAGACCTGTAAAGACAGAGGGAGAAGTAGTAAACAAGAAAGTAAAGACTGATAGTAGAGAAGATTAGTATGTAAGTACAAGTATTATACACAAAGACAACAAAGTACAGTCAAGCCTAGTAGTAGAGCTAAGAACAAGTAGATTGTATAGAATAGTAGCAGATTATGTTAGATTGAGTCAGATTTAAGCTAGAGAGTAAGAGTAGAGTAATAGAGTGAGTGTAGCAAACAAGGCCAGAAGTGTACTAACAAGGACAAGGGAGAGAAGCACAAGGATGACAGAGTAGTATAGGATTGACACAGGAGAGTAAGAACAGAGGAGAGGAGCAAGTTGTAATGATTGTACTATCTGTACATTTGTACTACATGTGTTATAAGTGTATGTGAGTGTTTTCTTTTTGTTCACTAGACTACCCTGTATTCTACTACACATGTATATACATATATAAAGGGTTTTTGAGCTAAGGGTTAGGGGATTCTTTCTCCTTCTCAGTACTTGATTACTAAGTTATTCTAGTCAGTAGTTGAGTATACTAGTAAAGAGAGAATCTTTACATAAGACTAGTATACTTATCCTTACACATTTTTGACTGAACCCACCTTTCTCTAAACCTACTAGGCTTTGACAACCAGAACTAAGAGCTTAATCACTCTAATATGTTCCTCACATTATCTAGTACTCTTACAAATTCAAAGAAATAAGTGAGTAGTTTGCAAATCTAAATTAGAGATGTATATACTCTTACTATAGCTACTAGAATTCTTAGAACACTTGAGGGACATAAACAGATTGTTCCTCTCAATGTGGAGAGACCCTCTTGTTAATATTATAGAAGGTGAGTGTCATTCAGAAGTACTGAAGAGTAGCTGTCCCTGAATGTAGAGAGATTCAAAACAGTGTGTACTATAGATTTTGAATTAATAGAGTATACAGACAATAGACAATAAGATTATCTATTGAGTACTGAACACAATATAGTTACTGAGCCTTAGTAGACAATTCTAGAAGGGCCCCCAAGTCTGGAAGTCACTATTAACATGCTAGAGAATAAGTCTTTGTCTACTACAGGCTAGAGGTAATCTAATAACCTTTTACTAAGTAATAAGTCCTTGTCTATACAAGGCTGGAGGCACTCTAATAAACTATTACATACAAGTAATGTAGAACAAAGGTATGTACCTGTACTAGTACATATAGTTAGACTAATGTACACTGTAGAGTAGACACTAGTGAGTGTGTTAGTGTATTAAGGTTATAAAGTTTCCTAAACAATGGGAAATATTCTTCTGTAGGTTTGTGTACTACTCACAAGGATAATACTAAGAGTAAGTCACACTAGTAGGGGTTTAGTAGACTCTGCTCATAGTGTATAAGTGTTAATACAAGTTGACTGTGTAGTTTGTATGTATGTTGTATGGGCTTCATTGTCTGTAGATTCATGTATTATATACTATGTACTATTGAATGTCTCAGATCTATGTCTTAGAAGACATGTCTCTACAATAGTGTATATTTGTGAGATGTTTGTATGATTTGAGACATATGACACATTTATCTGAAATAAATGTTAACACTCCCCTTCAAACTTATACTAGTTGATCAGGCTAATATAATGTTTGATAAGTGTTTGTCTGTTGTTTTTACTAATATCATTTACATTTGTAATGTAAATGTTTCGTTTGTTTTGTATATTAAGTCTACTGTAAGTGTTATGTTTGTCCAATGTATTATTATTATGTTTGATGTAATAAATCAATTGTTAATTCAATTATGATTGCTAAGAGAGCTGCAGGATCTCTTTAGTGTTTGTTTGTTCATAGTTTTATTATTATTAATGTTATAGTTGTTACTATAATGTTTTATCATTTGTATGACAGTAGTTTTTCTTGTCTGTAATATAATATAATATGATATGATTTTGTTTTGTTTGTTTTTCATGTCATATTGTTTGTTTTGTATCATAGTATGTTTATTTTATCATACTGTGTTGTTCTACAGTTGTTCTGTTATTCATTCTGTTCATATTTGTATTGTTATACATGTAGTTTGTTTTGTATTCTTACACTCAAAGTGTAATTAGAATTGTAATTCGTTTGTTTTGTTTTGTTTGTGTAGTTAATACTATATTTAATAACAATGTGTGTGTTATTAATTTGTTCTTGTTAATTTGTATTTTTGTACATTTGAATTGTGTTACTAGTAGTTTTCCACTTTTACTTTTGCAATAAAACTGTTGAATCATACTAGTAAAATGTGCTGTCAATGTTATTATGATGTCCTCTATTCATCATGTATCATCTTTGTTTGTGTTTGTTTTGTATTCATACCTTTTAAGCATTTAATAGTAGTTCTATACCTTTATATTGAAGCATTGTATTGTTTGTAATTTGTAATATTATTTATAACATGTCAGATTACTTTATATTAAGGTTGATTAAGGTTTTATTCATTGTAATTTGTTTTATTTTATCATCTGACTGTCTGTAAGTCTGTTTAGGCACATTATTTATGTTTTAAACATATAATATGTTTGTATTGTTTTGCTGTTTTACAATAGATATATTTAATATTGTTATATGTGTGCATTGTGTTTGTTATTGTTTAATGTGTTCTTCAACTTTACAAACTATAACATTATTTGTATGTTTGTATCATTTTATTGTTGTGATAATGTTTTTATTATTGTTGCATAATGTTATTTGATTAATATATTGCTTTGCACAATCATAATACATGTTTGTTGTTTTTATTTTGTAGATAGATGAAATAGTATATTTTGCAGTTCTATCCTTTATTGTATATCATAATATTTGTTTGTTTATTGTTTATTTTGTATCAAATTCTGTTTGATATTGTTTTAATCATTATATTCACTTTATTTACTGAATATATGTATGTGTTTGTTATGAAATATGAATTTATTTCGTTTATTTTGAGTGTATCACTCATTTTTGTTTGTTATGATTGACATTATCTTGTTTTATTTGAGAGGATTAACATTTTGATCACTGTTACATCTGTTACTTCTTTTAATTAACTTTAGCAAGTGCTTTGTATGTCTAGTGTAGATTGCTTTGGGAATATGTGCCATTCCTTAGCTTCATTGCCTGGATTGTTTCCCAGTCATACATCCGAATATTATTTTGTTTATTCAATTATTTATTTGCTATTATGTTCTACATGTTAGGGAATAAGTGTTGGAAGTTTTGTGTGATGCATGATTGTTATTTTTAATGTAATATACATTCTATTATAGAAAGCATAGTTCTGTTTGATAGTTCTGTATAGTTTGATATGTACCAGAGATGCTTTTCTACTCAACATTATTGTATGTAGTGTACTTCTCCATGTTTAGGTATATAATTCATAATATATTCGTTTGTAATTTGTTCAATAGTACTATGTATAGTATAATCATCAAAGATTTTTAGAGAAAATGTCTCTTACTGTCCATAATATAAGTGTTTTTGCAACATCAAATATATGTTTTTAGACATTAGAATCATTTGAGATTCAACAGATTGTTTTGTAAATATGTTTTGTAGGATGTACAAGGTTAAATAGTAATGTAGTTAATATTTCTGTATCATTTAATCATTCACTATGTTTTGATTGTTTGTTATGTTTTATGTTTTGTGAATATATGCCATTATTACTCTCCTTCAATTCAAGAAGGCTTGCTTTGAGCAATTGGCTTTTGTGTATAATTGATTCATTCATACATTTTCATTTATTTTATTATTTGTTTAAGCATTTGTATGTGAATGTGTGTGTTTTGTCCAATAATTTTGTAATGTTTTTAATAGACTATGTGTTTGATATTATTCATTATCTTTGTCCAATTTAATCATTATTTCTTTTTGGCATTTATACTGATTGTTATTCAAGTTTATACTCAAATAAATTGTATGTATGCTTGTGTATTTTGTTTGATTATTATGTGTATGTCTGAATAGTTTGTTATTTGGATGATTATAATCTATTGTATTGTTTAGCAAGGTTAAGTTTGTGTATTTTGTCCATTATATTTGTATACATTGTGATGCATTATTTTGATTTGCTCAGTATCATTTGTCTTCTGTTTGATGACAAAAGTATTCAAGCTATAGTGTTTTGTTTCTGTTCTGTTTATTAATCTTTATTGTAGTCTTTATCCAAATTCTTATTCTTGAAAGATACACTGTTATGATATTGTTTAAATTTCAGATAGTTAATGATATCTGTTATGTATTGATTATAAATATTTTCTTTGTGAATAAATATCTTTCTGCTGTTTACAGTGATTGATTAAATCTGTTACACATTGTAGATGTTTAATCATTTGTTTTTAACAAGCATAGCAGGAGTGCC
>NW_006760386.1:8345435-8349065 GCF_000271605.1 Fomitiporia mediterranea MF3/22
AAATACAACGTGTTGCCCTTTAATGCCATGTTTAAATACTGTTATTATAGTGATAGTTTCACCCAATAATTGTAATATTGTCAACATACATAAATGTTACAAGAATTGTTTTTATTATTTTGTTTCTTGTAAAATACAGTGTGATTGTAATTAGCTCGTTCTAATCCAATCTTAAGCAGTAGTTTGGTAATCTTCTTGTACCATTGTCTACCTGCTTGTTTCAATCCATATAATGCTTTATTTAAGTATAATGCCTATCCAGGTTTAATATCTGTAAGTAGCCTGCCTGGCAGCAGTTTCACATAGATGAGTTTGTCCTCATTTAATTCTCTGTAAAGATATGCAGATTTTACATCTATCTAATGTATTTTGTAGTTCTTAGATGCTGCCCAAGATAACAATAATCATACTGTTGATAGTTTTGTTACTGGAGCAAATAAGTTGTCAGAATAGAAGTCTATTCCATTCTTTTGAGCATATCCTTGCACTACAAATCATGCTTTATATTTGTCTATTCAGCTGTTAGCCAGTCTTTTGATTTTATAGACAAATTTCGTTCCAATTACATTTGTATTTGTAGGGGGGATAGCATATATCCATGCATTTCATTGTTGAAGTGACTGTATTTCATCCTTCATAGCTTTGATTCATTGTTCTTTGTCTATACACATTATAGTATTGTAATACATTAATGGATTGTTATAGACTTTGTTGAGGAATTCATTAAATTCTGTTAGATACATAGCTAGGTTTATATTGTCTTTGTAATTTAAACCTATAGTTTGTTTAACCAGTCTTTGCTCTTGTGTAGAGTATTGTATGACAGGTTCTTTATCTTTATTATTGTTATTAGGAAGAGTTTCATTGTTGTTTGATGTATCATTGTTATGATTATTCTCCCCTTCAATCCTAGACATTAGTTTGTCTATGAATTGTATGTTGTGCTCGACAGTAATTTTATTATCATAGCACACTAAGTGACCTTTACTGTCATTATCATAACCTAGCCATTGTGTGTGTTGGCCTCTAGGTTGTAGTTTATGCATTTGTTCGTTCCATATGATACAATATGCACTAAATTCTCATATATTATCTATTTGATAATGTTTGTTATACTGTTTGTAATATAGTGTTGCAAAATTAATAGCAACTCTCAGTGTTCTGTTATGAATAAATGTTTGATATTGTACTACATATACCCAGAATTTCATAGGTAATTTTGCTGATAACAGACACATACGTATACTGTTAAAGATAGTCTTATGTATACATTCCACAACTCTGTTCTGCTACAGTGTATCGTGTACTGTTAATCTACGTATTGTTCCTTGACTTTCAATGTACATAGTGAAGTCTTTACTTAGGAACACTGTATTGTTATCACTTTAGAGAGTTTTTACTCTTATACCATACTGTGTAAAGAGTTTCATTGTATACTTTACATATTCAGTGAAAGCATTGCTTTTATGCTACATAGGTAGCATAGTTACCCATTGTGTAGCATCATCTACAATGGTAAAAAGATATTTGTACTTGCTGTAAGCTTGTACTAGGGCAGGTCCTCATATATCAATATGGAGATAATCTCCATAGGATCATGCAAGAGGTGTTGTTTGTATTTTTGGTATTTCATTACATTGTATGTTTGCTTTGATACAATCTGTACACTGTACATTTTTATTGTCTGTTCTCCTTTGACTTATAATCTCAGGATACTCTTGTATGAGTTTGCACAAGTAATTGAAATTAACATAACCTATTCATCAATGTAAATCAACAATAGTGATTGTGTTAATAGATTGTTTATTATAATGAGAAACTATCATATACAAGTTATTTTGTACATGTATTTCACCAATCTTTGTATGAGCAGGAGAATAAATAATACATTCATTGTTTGTTTTCATTAAAACATATCCTACTTTACATAATAGCACTTCACTAACAAGTGTGAAGTTCAGATTGGGATGATAGTATATGTTTTGTAGTGAAATCGTATTCACCTTTGTATGCTCATCAGCTTTGTTTTGTAGTTTTACATTAAATGTCATTACTCTACTTTTGCTAAGTGAGAATGACAATTTATTCACAATTGTAATGTTTATTAGGGTTGAGTTCCAAACGTTCATAAGATGGAACAAGTATAGAGTAGTGTGTACATTTGCACCAGAGTCCAATATATTAATACAATGTATTAGTTCAGTATCATTGTAATGTATTACATTGATACATACGTTTGGATCATAATTGAACTCTTCAATGACTTCTTTTGCATTGTCAAATGAGTTCATGAAATTGTCTACTTGCATGACACCTTCTTCTTGTACTTCAAATGCTGAAAATACATCAGATTCAGCAGATAGAGCAGATTGAACAGGTAAGCTGCTAGAACTTGATACTGAGGCTTCTACTATTATAGACTCTAGCATCAGTGTTTCATTAACATCTTTAATGAATACTGTTTCGTTATTGTCTCTAATGAATACTGCTGCATTAAGTGCAGGTTGAGACAGTATAGTAGTAGTAGTAGAAGCAGTAGCTGTTTGTCTATGCTTTTTCTTTTGAGCTTCTGTTGTTTTGCTTGTTAGAGGATTTTGGCAGTCTTTTAACATATGCCCATACTTGTTACAGTTGTAGCATTTAACTTTATTGTAAGGCTTTGTTTTGCCTTTAGCTACACTTTTGCCTTTTGTTTGTAGGCTGTCTCGTTCAGTATCTTGTTTCGTTTGAGAGTACTGAGAATGATACTCAGTATATGTGTTTTGTAATTCGTGTATCAGCTTAGCTAGTGTCAGAACGTCTTTCTGAGCTGCTGTAACTGTTGGTAGTTGATTATAATGGGTAATCTGCCTGTCTAGCATTGTTGCTACCCATCTATACTCACAAGGAGTAGTGAGATTAATTACTGAGATGTATGTATTGTTATTGGGGGCTTTATTATGTGCAGACAACTGTCTGTAGATTTGTTCAATGTTGTCTAATGTCTTATCAAACTGTGATACATGCTCTTTTACTGTAAACAACATGGATATGTCTACAGCATGTGTCATTGTTGTTTGAACGTTGTATTGTTCAGAAAGTGCCTTCATGAGACTTCTAACACTTGTATGCATTGTGAAGTTCACATAAATTGTATCAGTTATTATTTTCATTATACAATGATACAAAACGTTGCCTGTATGTATGCTAGCATCATCAGAGGAAGGGGGATCATGCTCTAGATGGTCTAAGAGCATCATAGTAGTGAGTGCACTGTGTATGCACAAGCACCATATCTTGTATCCCTTCACACTAGCCAACTTTTCTGTTCCCTCAAAGAACTTTGTAATGTTAGAGTCCTTCATCATAGTATTAACAAAGGTATGTGTTGTAGACAACATTGTAATGAGTTTGGGGGGAGAGGGAGGTCTTGGGCTTGGTGGTCTGGCAGGAGGCAAAGGTGTTCTGCAAGAGCAAGTGTGTGGGGGCATTCAATGGGCACCAAGACTCATAACCTTTTAACAAGCATAGTGGGAGTGCCCCAAGTACTCTCTCTTATTGAGACATCAAGCAAGTATCTACCTTATATACTACATAGTGAAGTCCGATAATCTGAGACATTCCAAGTGTAGTAATTCTACATAAGGCAAT
>NW_006760386.1:8349085-8365325 GCF_000271605.1 Fomitiporia mediterranea MF3/22
TGAGATGTATGTATTGTTATTGGGGGCTTTATTATGTGCAGACAACTGTCTGTAGATTTGTTCAATGTTGTCTAATGTCTTATCAAACTGTGATACATGCTCTTTTACTGTAAACAACATGGATATGTCTACAGCATGTGTCATTGTTGTTTGAACGTTGTATTGTTCAGAAAGTGCCTTCATGAGACTTCTAACACTTGTATGCATTGTGAAGTTCACATAAATTGTATCAGTTATTATTTTCATTATACAATGATACAAAACGTTGCCTGTATGTATGCTAGCATCATCAGAGGAAGGGGGATCATGCTCTAGATGGTCTAAGAGCATCATAGTAGTGAGTGCACTGTGTATGCACAAGCACCATATCTTGTATCCCTTCACACTAGCCAACTTTTCTGTTCCCTCAAAGAACTTTGTAATGTTAGAGTCCTTCATCATAGTATTAACAAAGGTATGTGTTGTAGACAACATTGTAATGAGTTTGGGGGGAGAGGGAGGTCTTGGGCTTGGTGGTCTGGCAGGAGGCAAAGGTGTTCTGCAAGAGCAAGTGTGTGGGGGCATTCAATGGGCACCAAGACTCATAACCTTTTAACAAGCATAGCAGGAGTGCCCAAGTACTCTCTCTTATTGAGACATCAAGCAAGTATCTACCTTATATACTACATAGTGAAGTCCAATAATCCGAGACATTCCAAGTGTAGTAATTCTACATAAGGCAATTGGGGATTTCCTAATCCAGAGCACAATCTAATATTTGTAGAGTGTCTGATTGAGTTCCAAACTTATGTTTGTTTCTTTGGATTTTGTTCTAACGTTTGTTTGTCTTTTGTGTACTTGGTAGCAGTGTTTGTTCTGTTGCTTGGCCCTTCAGACTATCTGATGTTAGGCTCTAATGTTTTGTAGCATTTGTTGTTTTGTTTTGTGTCTGTATTATTGTATTTTGTCAAGTTTTAAATGACATTTAATTGTTTATAATATTTTGTATGTTAATAATAGTTTCAATGTGTCCAAAATATGTTTATATTGTTTAAACTGTTTGTATTAATTGTATTGACTTAATACTTTGTTATTATGTATATCTTATTGATACATTATATTGTTACAATGTATTTGTAACTATTGCTTGTTTGATTTTTGATTGTAATAGTAATTGTGTGAGGTATAAGATATGTATTTGTCTGTATAGTTTATAATGTTGATATTATACATATATGCATCATTATATTGTTTCTTCATTTGTAACATTATGGTTTAATTTAATTAAATACTTTGTATAAGTATATATGTTTGTTATTATATGTTTTGAATGTTCACAATGTTGTTTTGTATGTTTTATTAATTGTTTTTATCATTATTGTGTGTTTGTTCAATTGCATTTGTATATAACTTTACATTTATTTAGTAATTAATAGTTTTATGTGTTCAAATGTATTATTATTATTTTGTACATTTGTATATTTGTATATCTATACAATATATTTGTATTTAGTAAATATATGTTATTTATTGTGACTGTTTGTTCATGATAGTAGAAATCATTTTTATATTTGAGTTAATGTGCTTTAGTAGTATCTATACTCTTGTTTTCATATTATTTGTTTGTCTAATCATTATTAGATTGATTGTACATTCACAATAGTATTTCTTTATATTATTATTATGCTTTACTAGTATTATTCTTTTGTTTATAATATTAATCATTTGTATTATTAATATAATATCAAATGTTTGTCTGTTATGTGAGATGTTATTATTATAATGTATCTCTGTAGTATAAGGTGAAGTAGTTTAGTGTTTGAATATAGTATTGCTGGGTACTCATTATATTTAAAGTAACCAGTCTGTCCAAGGTTATTTTAATAAATTAATGTGTGTTTAGGATGCTCAGACAGGTGTGTTTAGGTCCTTGTAGATAATATGTTCTAGTTACAAGTATTATAGCATTTCTTGTTGTATAAAGTGATTGTAGTCTTCAAGACAAGATGATTCACATTTAGTATACTCAGATAGGAGCACCAAAGGTTTGTAGACAAGTAGAATAGATTGTATGTGTAGAATCAAGTGGATTTAGCATTAAATAAAGTAGTTTAATGTTACTTATTGAGTATAATACAATTGAGCATATTAAATCATTTGTACTATAGTGTATAGTATACTAAAGTGTTTGAGATAACAATTGTAGTACATACAGTCATACATATAGCTACTGAGAGGGAAATCATAATTGTAAAGACAATGATTTCAAAGTATTGTGTTTGTAGAGGGTAAGATAAAAGTATAGTAACAATGTAGATATAAGTAGAGAGCACAAGGCTCATAACCTGTTAGTATGTTGAGATTACAAAGTTTCCTAAACAATAGGAAATATTCTTCTATAGGTTTGTATACTACTCACAAGGATAATACTAAGAGTAAGTCACACTAGTAGGGGTTTAGTAGACTCTGCTCATAGTGTGTAAGTGTTAATACAAGTCAACTGTGTGGTTTGTATGTATGTTGTATAAGCTTCATTGTCTGTAGATTCATGTATTATATACTATATACTATTGAATGTCTCAGATCTATGTCTTAGAAGACATGTCTCTACAACAGTATATATTTGTAAGATGTTTGTATGATTTGAGACATATAATACATTTATCTGAAATAAATGTTAACAGAGTGTTTACCTTACTAAGCTTACAAAAGTAGAGAATAGTAGTATAGAGAGTGTAAACACTCAGGAAACTGGTATTAAGGATTCTGTCAGTAAGAACAAGAGTATTAGTAAAGGAACAACACTTTCCTTATAGTAGGAAATGTTTTAGAAGGTTAGAAAGACATTCAGAAACATCTCTAGGCTAGAGACACTAAAAGCTATGAGTAGGCTAGCTAGTCCATTCAATCAAGGAATTAATATTAAGGAATTGAACAAGAGAACTCATAAGTACAATAGTATACATTAGAAACATGAAGGAAACATTGATTTGGACACAATCAATCTATCTAAACTAACTAGAGACAATTTAGCTAAATGGATGTATTAGAAAATATATACTTAATACTTAGAAGTTACTAAAAAAATGCTTAAACAATTAAAGAATACTTTATAGTTTGAAAGTACACATTCTTAGAAGAAAGATTCAAGTAAACCTGTATCTAGTAATAAGAAAAGTGTAAGAGTGAATAAAGGAAAAGCTTTAAACATTTGTAATTACAGTTAGGTAGAATTAGACAGTTCTAGTAAAGTAGATTCTAATGTACAAAGAATGTATTTCTAGAAGATAGAGTATAGACAAAATGTAGAATTAGGACAATAGAATTTTAGAAATAAAGACTACAGTAAGGCTTTTAGAACTCTCTAGGAATTACTAGTTTGTTTCAAGCAAGAAATGTATTACTCTAAGATAGAAAATTATAAGCCTACTATACAGCTTACTATAGTTTCAAGGGTTCTAAGAGTTCTGTTCCAGAACTCTCTTGTGTAGCCTTAGGCTACACATACATTTCCCAATCCTGAGTCATACATATAGTCTCCTTTTTCACTTGTATTACACATTCCTTTAGTCTAAGCTACTTTCCTTTCTTCTCTAGTATATAAAGCTTATGTCTACACCTTTGTTGTACTAGTTCTTGTTTACTGACTGTAACAAAGATACCTTTGTCCTGTTAGTCTTTGTATGTTCTACAATCTTTGAGCTTGGTATTCAATACTCTACTAGTACTGTTCTACTTTTTTTTAACATTAACAAAGTAGTCTTTGTCACACTATATGTTAGTAAGGTTCTACTAGCCTTTCTAAAACACCTTCCTACTATTAGCAAGGTTCCAACCTTCCTGAACACAATTCTAACATTAGTAAGACTGTTCTACCTTTCTAAACAATTACTGAGTTTTTACAGCTTTACTATAACTATTACTTATAACTCTAAAACAAGTTCTGTTTGTATTTTAAACACTTATAATCTGGTTCTAAGGCTCTTAGTACTAGATAGTGTCTGACACAGTTGTAGCTACTCTACTCTTCTCTAGAGACACAGTCTACAGTTCTTATACTCTCTCACTAGTGTTTATTAGTTCTAGTTCTAGTAGAGAGAGTAGCTTAGAAGATTCAGAGCTAAATAGTAATAATAGTAAGCTATCTGTTACAATTCTCTACTCTTGTACCTTCAGTTTCAAGGGTTCTACACCCTTCTGTACCAGAACTCAGGACTTCTGTCCCTTAGGGGTACTGTCTATAAACTATATGTGTACTGACTCTTACTACTACCCTTCCTTACTTCATCATTCTATTCCTTTGACCACTCCTTCATTCTTTGTTCATTCTATAGTCTCTTACCCTTTGTCCATCCCTTCATTCTTTGTACCTTTATCTTTAACCTTCCTTTCTTTCATCCTTCATAGCTTATCATTCTTAGTAGCTTATACTCTCTGAGTACTCTTGTATAGTTTAGTATATATAGGTGTACAAGATCAGACTGGTCCTGTAGTCTTGATCTCATCTACTCTAGGTAGTCCTGTACTCTTAGGCTCACTCTATATACTCTACTCTTGTCTCACTCTCTCTCTCTGCCTGTTCTGTGAGTTCTGACTATATTCTAGTACTTACATTCTGTATTTCTGTTGTGTAGAATAGTTGTAGCCTAGGTCCCCTTACTGAGCCTTCAGGTCCCCTCTACACTGTTGCTGACATCAGATTAAGACTCCCTATTACTACCCTACAACTCTCCTACATTTTGAGCATTAGTACTCACTGTTGTGTTGATCTCTTTTCTTTGTCCTAACCCTTTTACATTTTTAAATTTTAAACTTTTTAAACCCTTTTAAACTTTTGCCACCCTTCTTCTATTCATTACCCCTTTTAGTTTAGTACTGATTCCTTTGTAGTGTAAACATGGACCCTCCTATACTAACTGCCACCCCTACTGTCCTACCAGATCAGCAGTTATGAGTAGAACTAGCTTAATACATACAGACCTCTATCTAAGAGGCTTTTACTAACTATGTACTCTCAGCCCCTTCAGAACCTGTCCTAATTGTTCTAGAAGTTACAACCTGTTCCAGAAAGAAAGTACATATAGCCTGCCCTTCAGACTTTAATGGGCAGCACTTTAAGGACTTCCAGCACCAAGTTAAACTATATATGACTACTACTTTAACCAATCTATCCTCAGATCTCAATTGTGTCCTATTTGTCCTCTCCTTCATAAAGGAAGGTAACATAGCTACCTGGGCCCAGAACTGGATCAAAGGACATTGGATCAGAAGCCTGATCTGACTTCAGAATAATGAGTCATATTCAGAATTCATAAGGCAGCTCTGTACTTCCTTTATTAATCTGAATAAGAAGTACAATATGTAAAACAAGCTTGCATCTCTGTGACAGAGCAAACATTCTACTAATGCCTTCTTTCAGGAGTTTAATATCCTGGCCTAGAAGGTAGGATTCATACTTGGGTTTGATAATGTCCTTATTAGAATGCTTGAAAAAGCACTCTACTCAGAACTGGTTAATAAGATTCTTAGAATAACACTAGAACTGGTCACCTACACTGAGTAGAAGACATGCACTATTTCCTTCAACCAAGCTGTGACTTGAATGTGTCAAGTCTGTGTAGAATGCTTACACATGTGTCTGGCTCTGACAGTTTTAAGCCCTTGAATCAATCTGCCTGTAATTCACAATCAATCTATTCTAATAAACATTAGAGAAGCCTAAAAGTAAGGAGTATACTTTGCCTGTAGAAAGTTAGAGCACCAGATTAAGGACTGTCTACAGAAGCAACAGTATATCTGTCAGGTCATTAGAGTAATAATGAGTGACAAGCAGGATTTGTAGTGAGAAGCCTTTTCTACAAATCTAGAAGTTACCTCAGAACTCTCAGACTCTGACTACATACCTTAGGATTTTGTGGAGGCCTAACAGTAAATGTAGTACTAAAGGGCTATGACTCAGATTTTTTAATGGCTACTTTTGATTCAATAGACACTGTAGGATTAGAAGTAAATAAAGTAAGAAAAGTAGAAAAAGTAGAAAAAGTAAATCAACAAAATTATTTATTAGAAAGAAAAAAGTTGAAAACAAAAGTAGATAGTTCTCCTATTTCTTCTGATTCTTTTGATTCTTCTCTTTACACTTTATCCAAGTCTAAATCTGTACAATTTGACCTGCTACTTTTGTGTTCTAAGATCTTAGAATGTTTGAAACACTACCTAGCTTTGTTTACTACTCAGTAGTTTGTCTGTAGTATTAAGTAGGGATGGTCTCAGCTGAGTTTACAGCTGAGGACATAGGTCTGTCCTTGTTGAAAGAGAGAGGTTAATAAGGAAATGTTAGTGTATATACTCACCCTCTCAGATAATAAGGCTGTGTAAGCTGTACATTCTCTTCAGAACAAGTAGTAGTTTATTTGAGAATGTTCTGAGTACTAGCTCTAGGTCCCTGTCCTCTTAGCTCCCTTCTTAGGATCCCCCCAGATCTGAACAATAGCTCTAGTAGACAGTAGATACACTGGTTTGTGTATTAATAAGACCTTTATATAGGAACACTACCTTCCTACTTAATGTGTTCTACTTCTAATCCTAGTATACAATATAGACAGAACCCTAAACTAGAATAGTCAGATTACTGAGTTTGTCCAACTACAGATGACCATTTAGGATCATGAGGAAAGTATTGAGTTCAGAGTCATTAACCTTAGAAAGACAGACATCTTTATTAGATTCAAATGGCTCAAGGCTTACAACCCTACTATTAACTAGTTAGAGTAGACACTTGTGTTTGGTCAGTGTCCTAAGTCTTACAGCTACCTTATACTACTGTTCTAAGTGGATACAAATGCTTCTAATGTTACTGACAGTTCTAAGGAAGGTGACTAGTTGTTCTTCTTCAACTAGGATAAATATGTGAACACATATTCTAGTCAAGGCAGAACAGAGTCAATCTGAAGGATGTCTGAGAGGGAACCAGTCTAGAACCCTCTCAGAACAACTCTACTCTAGAACACACATAGACTCAGTCTGCTGGATTTTGTCTGAGAGTTCCCTAAAGTCTTTAGTAAAGAGGAATTTGACTAGCTTCCTAAATACTGTCCCTGAGACTATACAATTGAATTGACTAAGAGTTTTCAACCTAAGGATTGTAAGGTCTACCTACTTAACAGAGACAAGTAGGAGGTGCTTAATGAGTTCCTTCAGGAAAATCTTTAGAACAGTCAGATCCAACCCTCTAAGTCCCCTATAGTCTCCCCTTTCTTCTTTGTCAAAAAGAAAGATAGGAAGCTCTGCCTAGTCTAGAATTATTGTTGTCTTAATAAGGGTACTGTCAAAAACAAGTACCTACTCCCCCTGATTCAGGAGCTCATTAATAAGACACATACATCTAGGGTTTTCACTAAGTTGGACATTTAATAAGGATACAATAATATTTGGATCTAAGACAGAGATGAGTAGAAGACTGTATTCTAAACTAATTACAGATTGTACAAACTGACTGTAATGTTCTTTAGACTAACTAACTTGCTTACAACATTCTAGTCATTCATGAATCACATCCTTACAGATCTGATTAACTCAAAGTATGTTAGTGTGTATCTGGACAACATTCTGATCTTCACTCAGACAGTTGAGTACTATTACTAACTAATCTGAGTAGTTCTACAATAGCTCTAAAATAATAAACTGTTCCTCTGAGAAGTAAAGTACTCTTTTACACAGGAGTCAGTAGATTATCTGGGCTTTGTAATTAGTAGAGGAGAGGTCTGTATGAATCTGACAAAGGTAACTACAGTTTGGAACTGGCTACAACCTTAGAACCTGAAACAGGTCCAAGTGTTCCTTAGGTTTGTAAACTACTACTAACACTTCATTCAAGGCTTTAGTACTATTACCTGGCCCCTTCACAATCTTACTAGTAAAGATGTTCCTTAGTAATAGGATAATTAGTAGTAGTCTGTATTTGAGTCTCTAAAGCAGGCTATTACTAGTAAGCCTGTATTAGTAGTTCCAACAGTTGTGAACAAGTTCTGAGTTGAAGCCAACTCTTCTAACTTTACAAATAGAGCAGTACTGTCCTAGTTCATTGACAGAAAGTAGTATCTGATAGTATTCCAATCAGAATCCCTCTCTGTAACAGAACAGAACTACCCTATCTATAATAAGGAACTCCTTACAATTGTCTGTTCCTTAGAGGAGTAGTATCAATATCTCCTTAGTACTGTACAGAAGTTTAAGATTTAGAGTGATCACCTTAATCTCTAGTACTTCCAGGTGCCTCAGAAGCTTAACTACTATCAAGCCTGCTAGATGTTAGAACTGTAGGACTATGACTTTATACTGACTCACAAACCTGGAACACAAATAATGAAAGCTGATTTACTCTTGAGACAAGCAGGTTATAAAAGAGGGGAGAATGATAACAAAAATCTTATTCTCCTAGACAATTCCTACTTTGTGTCTGAGACAATCCAAGAGATCCAACTTGAATCCAAGGATGTTGACTTTGTCACCTATATATAGTAAGCTTTAAGACACACACAGGACTGAGTTGTAGTAAAGTAGTTAGAGAAGCAGGCTAGGGATTAGGAGGAGGATAAGAATGGATAGGTTTACTAGAAAGGCTAACTATATGTTCTAAAGGATCAGAAGCTGTAAGAGGACATTGTCTGAGCTCATTACAACAATCTGACTGTAGGACATTCAGGCTAACACAAAATGCAGGAACTCATTACTTGGAACTACTAGTAGTTAGGAATGTAGAGGGAAATCCTAAAGTATGTAACTAGTTACAATACATACTAACAGACTAAGGCCTACTAGACAAGGGTTCAGGCTCCTCTACATTTGTATTGAATCCTAGATCACTCTTAGGAAGAAGTCTTAGTAGACCTGATTAGTAAGCTACCTAAGTCTTAGGGTTACAACACTATTTGTATGATTGTTGACTGATTCTCTAAGCAAGTCTACACAGTTCTGACCCAAACAAAACTCACTTCTGAAAGTATAGTGTGTATCTATTAGGATCATGTCTTCTGGTTGTATAGACTCCCTTGGAAGCTCATTCATGATTGTGGACTGTAATTTGAGTTGAAATTCATACAGGACTTGTATATACTTCTTAGAATTCAAGGGAACCCTTCTACTACATATTATCTACAGACTGACAGTCAAACTGAGTGAGTCAATCAGAAGATTGAGCTCTACCTCTAGATGTTCATCAATCATTAGTAATCAGATTGGTCTGAATAGTTAGCTCTAGCAGAATTTGTGTACAATAACTAGTAACACTCTATAACAGGACAGTCCCTGTTCTTCCTCAATTATGAGAGACATCTGTACTAGAGGACAGTTCTGAACCAGAACAGTAGTTCTGAATCTACAACAGACTTTGTAGAACAGATACACAAGACCAGGAAAGATGTACAAGCTCTTTTAGAGAAGGTAGTACAGGTAATAAAGTAGAACTACAATTGGAAGAGATCTGTAGCTAAGGATTACCAGTCTGAGGACAAAGTTATACTAGTGTTACAATTCTCTACTCTTGTACCTTCAGTTCCAAGGGTTCTACACCCTTCTGTACTAGAACTCAGGACTTCTGTCCCTTAGAGGCACTGTTTATAGACTATATACATGCTGACTCTTACTACTACCCTTCCTTACTTTATCATTCTATTCCTTTGACCACCCCTTCATTCTTTGTTCATTCTATAGTCTCTTACCCTTTGTCCATCCCTTTATTCTTTGTACCTTTATCTTTGACCTTCCTTTCTTTCATTCTTTGTAGCTTATCATTCTTAGTAGCTCATACTCCCTGAGTACTCTTGTGTAGTTTAGTATATATAGGTATACAAGATCAGACTAGTCCTGTAGTCTTGATCTTGTCTACTCTAGGTAGTCCTGTACTCTTAGGCTCACTTTATATACTCTACTCTTGTCTCACACCCTCTCTCTGCCTGTTCTACAAGTTCTGACTATGTTCTAGTACTTGTATTCTGTATTTCTGTTGTATAGAATAGTTGTAGCCTAGGTCCTCTTGCTGAGCCTTCAGGTCCCCTCTACACTGTTGCTGACATCAGATCAAGACTACTCATTACTACCCTACAACTCTCCTATGTTTCAAGCATTAGTACTAGGTGACTTTAATTAATTGACAGAGGGACTTGTAGAGAGAGATCAGTATTAGAAAAGTAAGATCCTGTGTACAGTGCAAGTCCCTCAAAATTGAAGTGACAACTTGTAGAGGATCTGCAAGTACTTAGATAATAATGTTTATATAATTAAATATAATTATTTTAATCTCAAAATGGAAATTTTGGATTCAGATATGAGACATGAGTGCTGTTATACAAAAAAAATACAGAAATTGTCCCCCTGTCATCCTCAGACATCTAAGATGGACCCAAATAACCCTCAGGATCCTTCTCAGCATCAAAATCAGTCACAGACACTAGTAACAGTTCTACCAGGCATGCAAATGCATGCATTTAACCAGCCAACTCCTATACAAACCCAGCTTCAACCAGGTTTCTTGTCTCCCAATTCACCTAGTCCTGCCCCAAGTACTCATACACTTGGTCAAGAATTTCCTGAGAATGCTTCAGCTCTGTTAGCATTTAATACTCAACAATTTCAACAGTCTCCAGGTCTTCAGATGTAGAATTCAGCTCACAATGTATCTCTAGCTCTACAGCTGAAACAAGAAAGTGTGTCTCTAGCACCTAAGAAGTCAAAATATAAGGGTAAGGAGAAAGAGAAACCTGTGCTGAGAAAGAAAGGGAAAGGTACACACCATCTCTCTACATTACTTTTTATACACTAGGCTTCCTTTTCAGCATATTTTTACTACAACATACACTTACTCTTTTCAAGGGTCACAATCAGGAAAGAATGTACATCCTTCTGGTATTTCAGACACAGAGACAAGCCAGTTAGACAATAAACTGAAGGAAGAGGCTGAGATCATTGAACAGAAAGACACAAAGGGGAAAGTGTCTTAGGATGAGGAGAATGAGAAGAAACTTGCTAAATACATCTGTACACCAGAAAGATGGTCAAAAGCCTAGACCTCCATTAAGAAGTATTGCTAAGAGGTATGTAGACACCTCTCTACATTACTTTTTATGTGCTACACACTATTAAACTTGTTTTTAGGCTTCCTAGACAATATTGGATCAATATACTACTGATCAAGTGATTACAAAGTGGCATTCATTGTTTAGAACATATAAGGACACAAAAAGTGAGTAACTCATTTATGTTGTACATCAAAATTGCTTACCTGAGCTTGTTAGAGTGGCAAAACCATACAGGAGGAGGTGATGGGGACAGGGAGATACCAGGCATACAGACTTCTATAGCAACATGCAAGAAATTTGCAGAAGGAGCAATCTTTACTATCATTGACCAAGTGTGAGTCTTACAAGCTCTTAGGCTTGTTTAATTTGTATGGTTCATACAAAGGCTTACCTGTTATTAGGGCAGATGGACGTCCAGACATTGAGAGGCCTATTGAATTCAGTTCTGGACATAGCTTTGAGGATATCAAGGCAGATGTTGAGGAGGACAAGAAGAAATGCAAGAAATCTGATCCTGCCACCACATTCTCCAAAGTTGTTAGTGAGGCCCTAAAACTTGCACAAGAACAACAAGAAAAAATGACAGAGCTCAAATCTGAGCAATTTGCATACCAGAAACGAAAGGATGAGAGGGATGAAGAGTACTAGAGGAAAAGAATACAGTCTGAAGATTGAGCTGTAGAAATACAGATGCTACACAATTTGGAAGACCTGTACAACTTGAAATTAGATGGATACTGTGTACTATATGATTCAGAGGATCCAGTAGAGAAGGAACTTACTGTAGACCTTCAAGATGAGCTTTGAGAGATAGTACAAAGGATCAGGGAACTTCAACAGGGTGGAAATTAGTATAGGCTGTGTCAAGAGACTGGTTTCTACTATATGCTTTGAATAACACTTAAACTACAGTTCTTGTAATGTTCAGTAAGGTACTTGATATTTAAATGTCAATTCATTCATTCCTTCCATAGAGTGTGCTAAGTTACAGGATAGGAAAGGCATTTTTATTACTAATGTGTATTATGAATGAGTACAGAAAGTACCTAGATATTCCTACAGTTCATGCATTTGAGCAGATTCTTCCTGTGTAGCACACCTATATTATAAAGCTTGTTTCCACCCATGTGATTTATATTCCTAGCCCATTCTGCTGCCATTTGGTCTTTGCTGCCTCAAGCAGTAGCAAAAAGGCCTGTGTTATCATGACTGTCATAGTTTGTAATAGTTTCTGGGTTGTTGTTTAAATCGATCAATATATTGTGTATGACTATCAGAGCTTCAACTGTCATATAAATGATGTTGAGCTTGTATCCAGGAAAACTTTGTAAGGAAGTGAATTGTCCTTTGAGCATCCCAAATGTGTGCTCAATTGTAATACAGAAATGTGAGAGTTTGAAGTTAAAATCTCAGCAACAGTAAGACTCTTGAGGGTTGTTTGTACGTTTGTAATCAGTGAACAGGCAGATAGTGAACTGGGTGAGTGGGTAACCTATATAAAATCGAAACATTAATGAACCCTGTACTGTTCCAGGAGATTATGATGAACCAAATGGCACTCATGGTACAGATGGCATACCTTTATCAGCTAGAATATACTTGTCTCTATCAAAGTGCTCTGCTAGGAATTGCCATATCCTAGACTCTTTGGAAACAGTAGTGTCTTGAACATTTCTGGGCCAGCCTAAGTCAAACTTGGTGAAGCACTTTCTGTTGTCACAGACTGTCTGAAGAACAATCTAAGAGAAAGGACTATGAGAGAAATGCAAAAAGACAAAAAGACTATTATACTTACTGAATAGTACTTTTTTCTACTAAAGTAAAGATTTCCATCTTTCCTAGGTTTTGTAGCAAGTGGGATGAGTGAACTGTCCACCATACTAATACACCCTGGAAATCCTTTGGCTTGAAGACGTAATTTCAGTTCTAGACAATGTTCACTAGTAGGCCAAGTAAGAAACCAAGGCCTGAGCCAGCAAAAAGCAGTACAGACACAGGCACAGTATAGAGGTACTGTGCCTACTGTAATGAATGATTGCTCTACAACCTTAATGCCTGTTGTACCACTGTAACACAGTAGAAATACAGCAAGTTGCTCCTAATGAGGATGCTACAGACGTTTACTAGTTCTCCTGAAGACCTCATCATCCTTGATAAGGTTACTGAGCATCTTGAATGAAGTACAGTCAACTCTAAAGAGACATGGATTAGAATACAGTAGCATGCATATGATTCATAACCTTCAAGATGTACCTGAAGAATGCTTTGAAAATATAATCCAAAGTACTAAACAGTAAGTTATTGAGGAAATCCTCAGAGTAGGATACACTGTATGAGCCACAAAATGAAGGGTGAGTACAAAGGAGCAGACAATGAGCTTCATATGCAAGAAGAAGGCTGAGGAGCAGGTCAAATTCAGTGTCAAAATGTAGAATACACAGGGTAGATAGAGCACCCATGCTCATAGCAAATTTATTACTGTAATAAGTAGAGCCAGGCATCTTGAAAGGAGAATAGAGAGTGTAAGATATACAAGAAAACAGCCTGTATATACACTTAACATGCTCTTCCTATGTGGTCACATGACTGTGCTTCTTAGTATATTTCATGCTTCTTAAGGATTTACATTGTAGTATGTAATCAAATGTTTATTTTTTTTTCAAACTCTGTATGTCTGCAAGTGTGAACAAGTGGGTTTGAGCACTTGCACACACTTGCAAACAGTTGCACAGATCTCATCTCCATTTGGTAAGGTTGGGAAAGTATAAACTTGACCAACTGTGATGTGAGATGACTAACCTAATTTGGATGCAAACAACAGCAATGTTATTCACTCTTTCACACAACCAATATTTAAATTCTAAAAACATAGAAAGATTCAGATTGATCTGGGCTACAAATGTATGTTTTTAAAATTAAAAAATATTAAATTTTGGGTGACTTATTTCACCAAGGAAAAATTTATTTTTTTCTACCTCAGAATGCTATAAAAAGCATTTTGGTGAAGTTTTGAATTTTTTTCTCTCAATTTTTGCTGCTTCAGTTAAAATAATATTATATAATTACATCTATATATAGTGCATTACTAATATTACTAATATAATTTGGTAAGCAATTTCGGCTATCTTGGCTCTTTCTCACACTATAAATATTCAAGATATAGTCAACCTTTTTTAAAGTACTAAAAACATACATTATGAATCTAACTACATACACAAGACAAATAAATGAGTCAAATTTTAGACTACAGACCCTCAACATTCCAAAAAGTAATAAATTTCTTGGATATAAAAAAAAGTCAAAGTCTTCATGTTGATTTTTGCTGCTAGGGTCCTTCCAAAAGGGGAAAGTGGCTGTGCTGTGACTACTGTGACAGGTTGGTTGAGTTTATGTTTTCCCAACCTTATCTATTAAGGTACATGCTACTTTGCTGAGACACCCCAAAATCTTCCTACTGTCCTGTAAGTGCTCCTGCCAATTAATTGAATTCACCTACTTACTGTTGTGTCAATCTCTTTTCTTTGCCCCAACCCTTTTACATTTTTAAATTTTAAACTTTCTAAACTCTTTTAAACTTTTACCACCCTTCTTCTATTCATTACCCCTTTTAGTTTAGTATCAATTCCTTTGTAGTGTAAACATGGACCCTCCTACACTAACTGCTACCCCTACTGTCCTACCAGATTAGTAGTTACAAGCAGAACTAGCTCAATATGTATAGACCTCTATCTAAGAGGCCTTTACTAACCATATGCCTCTAGCCCCTTCAGAACCTGTTCTAGTTGTTCCAGAAGTCACAATCTGTTCTAGAAAGAAAGTGTATGTAACCCACCCTTCAGACTTTAATAGACAGTACTTTAAGAACTTCCAGCACTAAGTCAAACTATATGTGGCTGCTACTTTGCCTGATCTATCCTCAGATTTTAATCATATCCTATTTGTCCTCTCCTTCATAAAGGAAGGCAACACAGCCACCTGGGCCCAGAACTGGATTGAAGGCTATCAGATTAGAAGCCTAATCCAACTTTAGAACAATGAGTTGTATTTGGAATTCATAAAGTAGCTCTATACTTCCTTCATCAATCTAAATAAGAAGTATAATATATAGAACAAGCTTGTGTCTCTGTAACAGAGCAAACATTCTGCTAATACCTTCTTTCAGGAGTTTGATATCCTGGCCTAGAAGGCAGGATTTGTACTCAGGTTTGATAATGTCCTTATTAGAATACTTGAAAAAGCTCTTCACCTAGAACTAGTTAATAAGATTCTCAGAATGATGCTAGAGCTAGTCACTTACACTGAGTAGAAGATGTGTGCCATTTCCTTCAACCAAGCTATAGCTCAGATGTGTCAAGTTTATACAGAATGCTTGCACATACATTCAACTCTAACAGTTCTGAGCCCTCAGATCAATCTGTCTGTAATTCACAATCAATCTGTTCTAATAGACATTAGAGAAGTCTAAAAGTAAGGAGTATACTTTGTCTACAGAAAGTTAGAGTACTAGATTAAGGACTGCTTACAGAAGTAATAGTATATCTGTCAGGTCATTAGAGTAATAATGAGTGACAAGCAGGATTTGTAGTAAGAAGCCTTTTCTACAAATCTAGAAGTCACCTTAGAACTCCTAGACCCTGACTATGTACTCTAGGATTTTGTAGAGGCCTAACAGTGAATGTAGTACTAAAGAGTTATGACTTGGATTTTTTAACAGCTACTTTTGATTCAATAGACACTGTAGGATTAGAAGTAAATAAAGTAAGAAAAGCAGAAAAAGTAGAAAAAGTAAATCAACAAAATTATTTATTAGAAAGAAAAAAGTCAAAACTAAAAGTAGATAGTTCTCCTATTTCTTCTGATTCTTTTGATTCTTCTCTTTACACTTTATCCAAGTCTAAATCTACACAATCTGACCTACTACTTCTATATTCTAAGATCTCAGAATGTTTGGAACACTACCTAGCCCTATTCACTACTCAGTAGTTTGTCTGTAGTATTAAGTAGGGATAGTCTCAGCTGAGTTTACAGCTGAGAACATAAGTCTGTCCTTGTTGAAAGAGAGAGGTTAATGAGGAAATGTTAGTACATATACTTACCCTCTCAGACAATAAGGCTGTACAAGCTGTATGTTCTCTTTAGAACAAGTAGTAGTTTATCTGAGAACATTCTGAGCACCAGCTCTAGGT
>NW_006760386.1:8366718-8384089 GCF_000271605.1 Fomitiporia mediterranea MF3/22
TAGTATAGGAGGATCAGTAGTAGTCTGTGTTTGAGTCCCTAAAGTAGGCTATTACTAGCAAGTCTGTATTAGTAGTTCTAACAGTTGTAGACAAGTTCTGAGTTAAAGCCAACTCTTCTGACTTTACAAATGGAGTAGTACTGTCCCAGTTCATTGACAGAAAGTAGTATCTGATAGTGTTCCAATTAGAATCCCTCTCTGTAACAGAACAGAACTACCCTATCTATAACAAGGAACTCCTTACAATTGTCTGTTCCCTAGAGGAGTAGTGTTAATATCTCCTTAGTACTGTACAGAAGTTTGAGATTTGGAGTGATCACCTTAATCTCTAGTACTTCCAGACACCTCAGAAGCTCAACTGCTACTAAGCCTGTTAGATGTTAGAACTGTAGGACTACAACTTTGTACTAACCTACAAACCCAGAATACAAATGATAAAAGCTGATTTACTCTCAAGACAAGTAGGTTATGAAAGGGGGGAGAATAATAACAAAAATCTTGTTCTCTTAGACAATTCCTGTTTTGTGTCTAAAACAATCTGAGAGATCTGACTTGAATCTAAGAATGTTGACTTTGTCACCTACATACAGTAAGCTCTAAGACACACACAGGACTAGGTTGTAGTAAAGTAGCTAGAGAAGTAGGCTAGGGATTAGGAGGAGAATAAGGATGGACAGGTTTACTAGGAAGGCTAACTGTACATTCTAAAGGATTGGAAGCTGTAGGAGGACATTGTCTGAGCTCATTACAACAATCTGACTGTAGGACATTCAGGCTGACACAAAACACAGGAACTCATTACTTAGAACTACTAGTAGTCAGGAATGTAGAGAGAAATCCTAAAGTATGTGACTAGTTATAATATGTGCTAACAGACTAAGGCCTACCAGACAAGGGCTCAGGCTCCCCTACACTTGTATTAGATCCTGGATCACTCTTAGGAAGAAGTCTCAGTAGACCTGATTAGTAAGCTACCCAAGTCTTAGGGTTACAACACTATCTGTATAATTGTTGACTAATTCTCTAAGCAAGTTCACACAGTTCCAACCTGAACAGAACTTACTTCTAAAAGTATAGTACACATCTATTAGAATCATGTCTTCTAGTTGTATAGACTCTCTCAGAAGCTTATTCATAATTACAGACCACAATTTGAGTTGAAATTCATACAGGACTTGTATGTACTTCTTAGAATTTAAGGGAACCCTTCTACTACATATTACCTACAGACTGACAGTCAAACTGAGCAAGTCAATTAGGAGATTGAGTTCTACCTCTAGATGTTCATCAATCATTAGTAATCAGATTGGTCTGAATGGTTAGCTCTGGCAGAATTCATACACAATAACTAGCAACACTCTGTAACAGGACAGTCCCTGTTCTTCCTTAATCATAAGAGACATCTGTACTAGGGGACAGTTCTAAACCAGAACAGTAGTTCTGAATCTGTAACAGACTTTGTAGAACAGATACACAGGACCAGAGAGGATGTACAAGCTCTTTTAGAGAAGGTAGTACAGGTTATAAAGTAGAACTATGATTGGAAGAGGTCTACAGCCAAGGATTACTAGCCTAGTGACAAGGTTATACTAGAAGCTACTAATCTGACCTTAGATTGCCTAATGAAGAAGTTGGACAACAAGTACTTTAGACCCTTCATCATTAAAAAGAAGGTTAGTGCCTCTACCTACAAACTCTAACTTCTAGCAATATGAAAGCATATACACCTAGTGTTCAATAAGGTTCTACTGTGTAAGGATTTGATTTACTGGTTTGTATTTTACTATTACTACATTACTGATTGTGTCAGATCATTGTACAGTAGGACCCACAAGTGCATATATTCTTATTATAGTTAGTTACATTTCCTCCTCATGTATCTACACATGTATACCCTTATAAAAGACAGTATTGACCACTAGGTAAAGGGGATTCTTTTCCCCTGACCCCTCACTCAAGTACTAGGTTATCCTAGTCAGTAGTTGAGTGAACTAAGGGCAATTAGAATTCTCTTGTGAGGAACAGTGAGTTTCCTTACATATTTTTGACTGTACCCACCTAGCACTGAAACCCCTTGCTGGATGCTGAGGAACTGAAGGGTCTGATCAACTCTAGGTCTCCCTCATTGTCTAGTACCCATTAGGAATTTTTAGTGAGTAAAGTTACAATTTTCGAGTAGAAACAGAGACTACTTACTAGATTGGCCTCTAGTAGGTTCACAATGCTTTAGAACACTGTAGAACACTTCTGGAACACATTATCATATATTAATATGGACCAGCACTAGATATGCTAGAGGTTCACATTGATTGGATAGGTCAAGGACCAGGCATCTGTAAAGGTGAAAAGGAACAAACAGGTGTGTATTGAGTTTACAGATAATGGACAACAAGATTATCCATTGAATATTGATTATAATATGGCCACTAAGCCTTGACAAACGATTCCTGGAGGGTACCCAAGTCTGGATATCAATACTAACATGCTAGGATGTAAGTCCTTGTCTCTTGTAGGCTGGAGGCAACCTGATGAACCTATACCAGGTGATAAGTCCTTGTCTACACAAGGCTGGAGGCACCCTGATGAACTAGTACATACTAATAATGTAGAATTAAGGCATGTAACTGTACCAGCACATATAGTTAGTCAAATACATACTGTAGAGTAGAAACTAGTGAGTACTCACACTACTAGGCTTGTAGGAATAATAAATAGTAGTACAAAGAGCAGAAACACTCAGGCAATTAGATTCAAGGATTCTTCCAATCAAGTACAGAAGGTTGAGTTTGAGGATTCAACTCACTGAGTACAGGCAATTGAGCTTGAGGATTCACTCAATTAATTTCAGGCTACCAAGTTTAAGGATTCACTCAATAGAGGACAGGCAATTTGGTTTAAGGATTCACCAAGTCAGTATAGAGAGCTAACAGCAAGCATCAAGGAATTTGCAAGCCAATACAAGGAGTACATAGTGTATATAGTCAGTATCAGTAAGAGTGTAGATAAGTATCCAGTGAGCACACTTACTTCAGAACAGAAACACATTAACAACAGTAATGTAGAGGGTAATGAGACACTTAAGACCCTTTTAGACAGTAAAGAAAGTAGCCAGGACTCAAAGGACAAGAGTAACAGACAAGGCTAGGAGAGCCAGACATTGAAACTACAGAGAATCAATAAGGAACAAGATTTCCAGAAGGCAAGTAAGACCTTCAGACACATTGCAAGAGCTAGAGCAATTGAGATAGACATAGGACATGTCAGCCTATTCTACAGTTCAATAGACATCAAAGATTTGAATAAGAGAATGTACAAGTTCAATAGAATGTATTAGGAAGAGGAGAAAGCAACTCCTTTATCAAACAAGAGCAGACTCAATAGTATAGTAACAGAAAAGTGTGAAATGCTTCAGGCAGGCTACAGAACAAAAGCCAGACATACCATAGTACCCACAGACAGTAAAGATCAGAACTATCGATCTAAGAGTGTAGAAGAAACGCTCAAGAGTCCAGACAAACGATTGCATTCACAGAAAGCAAAAGGAAAGTGTAAAGCAAAAGGAAAACACAAAGCACAAGGAACAGAACAAAAACCAGAACTGCTAGGCATTCAATACAATTGTGAAATCGATTCAGACTATCCAAGCAAAACAGACATTACATTTACAGAACAGTACTTTGAGGATAGCAAAAGTGAATGCAAATTGGAACTACAAGGATCAGTACTTGATCCAGAGGGTGAAAATCAAGCATACACCCACAAAATCAAGTGTTTAACCTTATACATAGCAGATATTGACTATGCATTACACAGGAGCAATGTACAGGAGTACTACAACAGATACAACACCCTAGCCAGGTCCAGGAATAAGAGAGAAAGTGAAATACCTGGATATATACAGTCTCAAATAGAAATACTGAGTTTTTCAGGACATTAGAGTACCCCTTGCAAAAATAAAAGGAACAAACAATCCCATAGCAATACTTTACAATTGAAAGCAGTCCCAGGCAAGGCATACACTAGTAGTATTAGTGAGAACAATATTGATTCAGAGTACAGCAAACTATACAGTTCAAAGCCACATATTGAGTACAGTAAGTATAAGAATAGCTCAAACAGTAGTTCAAGAACAAACAATGGACACAGGCATAGCAAAGCACTGAATAATGTTCAGAAAGGTAGATTTGTATCAGTAAGACCTTCAGAGAGCCTAGCAAAGAATAGCTATACATACAGAGTAATACAGAGCTCTAGGAGACAGAAAAAGGGAAATTTTGACTCAGGATCAGACCTAGACAGTAATAATTCGGATTCCTCTTCATCCAATGACAACAATCAAAGTAATGCTTTATTTGAACTGTCAGACATTGATTCGAGTGATACTGAAGCTACTAAGAAGTGTAAGAAACACTTAAGGAAGAAACAGAACAAAGAACTCCTCAAATTGAAGATACAGATGTGTAGTGCAGAACCAATAGCTCTTACAGTATACTCAGGTGAACCAGACTTGCAGAAGTATACAAAGTTTGTTATTGAAGTTAATCAGTACATGAAACAATCAGGACTTCATCATTTCCCTAAGAGCCAAGTAGGGATAATACCAGGTTTTATTAAGGGAAAAGTAATGAATTTCTATTTGCAAAAGATTGCAAACTATGAGTATCAATGGACACTTGCTCAGTTCTTTAGAGAACTTATAGACTTTTGTTTCCTTTCCAACTTTGCTGAAATACTGTGGAAAGAGTTCAATACTTCAAAACAAGGTAATAGGAACATTCAGGATTATTTGTACAATCTAGAGATGAAAGCTACAAATCTAGGAGACATTTCTCAGCAAGATTTGACTAGACAGGCATGGTATAGATTGAATTCCAAGTACCAGAGGCAATTACAATTAGATTGCTTGAATCCAGACACTATAGATTACTCAATCTTCAAGGATAAGCTCAAAAGCATTAAGAAAGCAAATGAATCCATAGGAATCAAATGGCACATAGATTCTAGACATCAATTCCATCTGTAAGGACACAGTAATGATTCTCAGAGTGATTATTTGCATACAGACAGTTCTGATAATTCAGGAAACAATCAATTCACTCTACAGGATAGTGAAAGTGATGATTCAGACCACAGTAACTCTAGTCAGGATACTATGCATACAAGCAGCACAAACACTAAAGGAAAGGCCAGGCAATTGTATTATCCATTGAGGAACAATGACTAGCATGAAAGTGAGACAGGAAACCATCAGAGAACATACACTACAGGTTTCAAACATTATTCCCAATTGAAATTGGATGAAATGAGAGCAAAACAACTATGTTTTATTTGTGAACAAGATGACCACTTAGCCAGGAATTGTCCTACTCACAATACAATCAGATTGAACAATGCACAGGATGATAGTTTATTATCTAGTAATGTCAGTATTGGTTACACTACTTTAGATAAGTTAGCAGACAACTTGGACAGTGAGAACTACATAGAATTGGAGTCAATTACAGACTATGACACAGATTCTTACATATCTAGCAGTAATATACATGTTTTATTGATTTGGATACTTTGTGAAGACAATACTGAGGATTCAGTAATGGAACAAGAGAGTTCTGCAACAGAACACAAGTTCAGGCATACAAACAACACATTTGAAAAGGTAAATTCAGTATATTCAAGACTCTATAGGACTATAGGACTAAGGAATAGTACAGCAAACAAGCAGAACTGTATGAAACAGTACCAGATAGCTATATTGAGGCACAGACAACTGTATAAAGTATACAATAACATTTTACACTTGAAAGCACAGGCATACAGTGTAGAAAGGATTCTACAAGACTACAGATACACATATATAAACATTTCAGAGACACTACTACCAATTCTTAGAGCCACAAATCAAAACAACACTCTTAAGAAATACAGACTGTTTACAGACAACAGGAATGCATACCAGGACATTAGGAAAGGACCTGAGAATGTTAGACAATCAGAATATAACTAGCCAGATAGTATTATAGTTTACAAGGCAATGCAAAGAGTAAACTGTACAAGTAGGACAATCTATCAAGCATTACTAGACTATAAACTATAACTACTCTTAGATACTGAGAAATATTTCAATC
The DNA here is from genome assembly GCF_000271605.1 of Fomitiporia mediterranea MF3/22. NCBI lineage: Eukaryota > Fungi > Basidiomycota > Agaricomycetes > Hymenochaetales > Hymenochaetaceae > Fomitiporia > Fomitiporia mediterranea. The sequence continues at coordinate 8,372,844 of NW_006760386.1, forward strand.
CAAACAATTCACACAGGTATTCTATTAAGTTAGAAGGCTACATCATACTGTAAGGAAACTCACTGTTCCTCACAAGAGAATTCTAATCACTCTTAGTTCACTCAACTACTGACTGGGATAACCTAGTACTCAAGTAAGGGGTCAGGGGAAAAGAATCCCCTTTACCCAGTAGTCAATACTGTCCTTTATAAGGGTATACACATGTAGATACATGAGGAGGAAGTGTAACTAACTACAATGAGAATATATATGCTTGTGGGTCCTACTGTACAATGATCTGACACAATCAGCAATGTAGTAATAGTAAAATACAAACTAGTAAATCAAATCCTTACACTCACCCTCTAGCATTTAGTCCTAAATGCTAAAAATCAGTAAAAAAGGTGGAAAACTTACTTAAAGTAACAATTAGTAATGAGTAAATAATAAAATACCTTGCCTATGTGTATAGGAAACATCCTTGTAATGTAGTACTACCTCTCTGAAGTGATCCAAAGTCAATCCAGTGTATATTGAGATGGTGGTAGTGTTCTGGACAGTGAGTAGCATGGTTCCAAACCATGTGAAACTAGATAAACATTAATAGAATTAAACATAGTCAATATTACTGTATAGTCAATTAGAAGAAAAGTTTCCTCTTGATTGTCACTATTAATACAACACTTTTTGAAGAGAATCAGTGGAGTTCCTGGGGAGATATGGCGTTTTGGCTCTTGAGTATTCTGAGACACATAGTGTAGATTGATATGTACAGAAGTGGAAATTCTGGCAGTGTAGTAATTGCAAATATTCTCTTCTCCCACATCTTTAGGAAGTGTAGAGGTAAATCCCTGATCAACAAAGCTATAGCCTTCTTCCTCAATAGAATAGATTAGTGTTGTGTCTTCTAGCTGACCTTGCACGTTTCTCTGCTCCTGTAGAATAGTCATGCAATAATAGGTAGCAGAGATGTATTCCAAAATTCCTCTGCTATGTCCTTGATTTTTCCAATAGACTAGTTCCTACAAATGTAATGCTTTATACTCGTATTGGTAGAATGTCTCCAAATGTGTACTCTTTTGCTTGCAATAACCAACTGTGATGCAAAACTGGATATCCTGTTGAGCCCAATGTTCAAATACTAATTGCAGAGTGCAACCTAGAGTGTAATATCTGTCCTTGAATGAAAATATCATCTCAAATTCAATGAGATCATAATGTATGAGCCTAATATCATTAGATATGTGTGTATATGTACAGTATCTCTGTGTGTGATGAATGTCCTACTGTGTTCTCATACTGTTTCCTTGTGTCTTGACTTGTTTGTGTCTTTGTAAGTCAATTGATTTGATTCCTGAATTGTCCAAGTATACTTTCAATGTCTCATAGTACAATGTTCTATCACACTGTGTCCAAGTAGTGTTCTCTACTTTCCTGAATACTGTTACTGTCTGTATACTGTGTTGTTCTATAAGTATCTCAATGAAATGTCCTGTCTGTATGTGCAGTAGCACTGCCTGAAGTCCTGAATGTATACTGCCAATTCTCTGTTCATTTAGCAAGTCCATGTGTAGATTAATGTGTTCTAGCATTGACTTCCTGTCTTTCTGTGTACTTGTCCTTGTGCTGATGTATTCTTTCCTTGTGTACCTATCATGTGTCCTGTTTCCTGTAGTACTAATACTGTCTAGTCCTACAAAGTCCTTTGCAAAATCATTTCATAGTATCTCAAGTAAGAAAATTGTACACTCAAACCTGTAGCTTGTATACTCAAAGAGTGTGTATGTAATGTAATGCATGTGCCTCTTGCCCTCTCATCAAAATATGACTTCATTTTCAGTGTAAGACGTCTGGTACTGTCCTAGAACATATCTGTAGTGTCTGGAGAGGTCTTCTGTGTGTTTTCATATGTTGAACCAATTGTAACTACTCATTCCTAGAGTAGATTGAACTGTATCATTGTTCAATAGATGTCCTAGAGCTTCCTGATACTCTGTTTCCTTCTGTAGTGTCAAAGTATCATGCCTGAATGCTTGAATAGTCTGATCAATCATTCCTAATTTACTATTGCTCTGATATTTGCTGACTGTATACATATTGCCTTTGCTTTCCCTTGAAACAGTGTGATAATCTGTTTGAGCAGATTGAGCAGATTGAGCAGATTGTCCAGGTTCTGAACCTGTTCTCTGGCTTAAAGTTGCCCTCTGAACTTCTGTACTTTGTTCCATACAATGCATATCCATTCCTGATCTCAGTAGTGTCTTACTATCATTATGTTACATAGATTGTAGTGGTTTTACATCCTGTAGATTGTAATTGTCATCCTGTAGCTTGAATATCTTGATTCTTACTATGTATCCTGAGTATATGTGTGCTAGCACATCTGTTTGAGTGCTTGTGATGCTCATAATATGTCTGATAGAGTGTCCTGAGTCTATTCTAATGAATCCTGACTGTCTGAAGGTGTATTTCACAATGTAATACCTTATGTTCTCCTGAAACTGTGTTCTGTACAATATATCCTTGTAGTCTGAGCTGGTTCTGACGTTTCTGAACAATTCTTTGTCATGAACTGAATGGTTTTGTAGCATAACATCCAATTGTACCTTATAGAACGTTGTTCTATGCGAATTCCTTTGATCATACTCATTGTACACTGTATCTTCAATCCTGAAGCTGGAAATGTCTGTTCTAATGTTGTAGAATCAATATACCTGAATGTCTGAACATTCTACTAGTCCTGAAATTGTCTGTAACAGTTCTTCACTTTCGAATACCTTCCTGTACTGAATAGAATTGACTGTGTATGTGTATGTCTGTGTCTTTCTATTGCTGTTGATGTATCTCCATGCCTGATACTTATTCTGAAGCAGTATCATCTTATTCCTGATGTATATACACTTTGCCTTGCTCAATGTGCTGATTTCTGTCTTCTAATGTATGATGTAGCCTTCTAACTTAATAGAATACCTGTCTGAATCGTTTAGATTGAAATATTTCTCAGTATCCAAGAGTAGTTGTATTTTATAGTCCAGTAATGCTTGATAGATTGTCCTGCTTGTACAGTTTACTATTTGCATTGTGTTGTAAACCATAATACTATCTGGCTGGTTATATTCCAATCTTCTAACAATCTCAGGTCCTTTCCTAATGTCCTGGTATGCATTCCTGTTGTCTGTGAACATCCTGTACTTCTTAAGAGTGTTGTTTCGATTTGTGGCTCTAAGAATCAGTAGTAGTGTCTCTGAAGTGTTCATGTATGTGTTGCCTTGTGCCTGTAGTGTCTTAGATTCCTTGAAACAATAGTTGTATGTGTGTTTCCTAGTCCTTTCCATGTGCTATACATATCTGTAGTCTTGTAGAATCCTTTCTACACTGTATGCCTGTGTTTTTGAGTGTAAAATGTTATTATATACATTATACAATTGTCTATCTTAATGTTTAGACTTCCTACAATGTTTATTCCTGTACTGAATGCCTGTAGTACAATGCCTAAGTGCTGTAGTCTTATAGGGTCTCGAATATACTGAATTTGCCCTTTCAAATGTGTAGTTTGCCTGCCTGAACTTGTGTCCCATTGTAGAACTCTCTTGTTCTGTTTCTTCCTCAAGCATTTCTTGCACTTCTTAGTAGGCTCTGTATCACTTGAATCAATGTCTGACAGTTCAAATAAAACATTACTTTGATTGTTGTCATTGGATGAAGAGGAATCTGAATTATTACTGTCTGGGTCTGATCCTGGGTCAAGATTTCCCTTTCTCTGTATCCTAGAGCTCTGTATTGCTCTGTATGTGTAGCTATTCTTTGCTAGGCTCTCTGAAGGTCTTACTGATGCAAAACTGCCTTTCTGAACATTATTCAGTGCTTTGCTATGCCTGTGTCCATTGTTTGTTCTTGAACTACTGCTTGAGCTATTCTTATGCTTGCTACACTTGATATGTGGCTTTGAACTGTATAGTTTGCTGTGCTCTGAATCAATATTGTTCTCACTAATACCACTAGTGTATACCTTGCCTGGGACTGCTTTCAATTGTGAAGTATTGCTATGGGATTGTTTGTTCCTTTTATTTTTGCAAGGGGTACTCTGATGTTCTGAAAAACTTGGTATTTCCATTTGAGACCACATATATCCAGGTATTTCACTTTCTCTCTTATTCCTAGACCTGGCTAGGGTGTTGTATCTGTTGTAGTACTCCTGTACATTGCTCCTGTACAATGTGTAGTTGATATCTGCCATGTATAAGGTTAAACACTTGATTTCATAGGTGTATGCTTGATTTTCACCCTCTGGATCAAGTACTGATCCTTGTAGTTCCAATTTGTGTTCACTTTTGCTATCCTCAAAGTACTGTTCTGTAAATACAATGTCTGTTTTGCTTGGATAGTCTGAATCAATTTCACAATTGTATTGAATGCCTGGCAGTTCCAGTTTTTGTTCTGTTCCTTGTACTTTATGTATTCCTTTTGCTTTGCACTTTCCTTTTACTTTCTGTGAATGTAATTGTTTGTCTAGACTCTTGAGCGTTTCTTCTACACTCTTAGATTGATAGTTCTGATCTCTATTGTCTGTAAGTACTGTAGCATGTCTGGCTTTTGTTCTGTAGCCTGCCTGAAGCGTTTCACACTTTTCTGTTACTATACTATTGAGTCTGCTCTTGTTTGATGAAGGAGTTGCTTTCTCCTCTTCCTGATACATTCCATTGAACTTGTATGTTCTCTTATTCAAATCATTAATGACTATCAAACTGTGGAATGGGCTAACATGTCCTATGTCTATCTCAATTGCTCTAGCTCTTGTAATGTGTCTGAAGGTCTTACTTGCCTTCTGGAAGTCTTGTTCCTTATTGGATCTCTGTAATTCTAATGCCTGACTCTCCTAGCCTTGTCTGTTACTCTTGTCCTTCAAGTCCTGGCTGCTTTCTTTGCTGCCTAAAAGGGTCTTAGGTGTCTCATTACCCTCTACATTACTGTTGTCAATGTGTTTCTGTTCTAAAGTAAGTGCACTCACTGGATACTTATTCATGCTCTCACTAATACTAACTATATGTACTCTGTAACTCTTGTACTGGCTTGCAAATTCCTCAATGCTTGCTGTTAGCTCTCTATATTGACTTGGTGAATCCTCAAACCAAATCGCCTGTCCTCTATCAAGTGAATCCTCAAACTTGGTAGTCTGAAATTGATTGAGCAAATCCTCAAGCTTAATCACCTGTACTCAGTGAGTTGAATCCTCAAACTTGACCTTCTGTACTCAATTGGACGAATCCTCGAATCCAATCACCTGAGCATCTTCACTCTTTGTACTACTATTTGCTATTTCTGCAAGCCTAGTAGTGTGAGTACTCACTGGTTTCTACTCTACAGTATGCATTTGACTAACTATATGTGCTAGTACAGTTACATGCCTTAGTTCTATGTTATTAGTATGTAGTAGTTCATCAGGGTGCCTCTAGCCTTGTGTAGACAAGGACTTATCACCTGGTATAGGTTCATCAGGTTGCCTCCAGCCCACAAGGGACAAGGACTTACATCCTAGCATGTTAGTATTGATATCTGGACTTGGGTACCCTCTAGGAATCATCAGTCAAGGCTCAGCAGCCACATTGTAATCAATATTCAATGGATAATCTTGTTGTCTATTGCCTGTAAACTCAATGCACACCTGTTTGTTCCTTTTCACTGTCATGGATGCCTGGTCCTCAACCCATCCAATCAATGCAAACCTCTAGCATATCCAGTACTGGTCCATATTAATATGTGATAATGTGTTCCAGAAGCATTCTACAGTGTTCCAAAGTATTGTGAACCTACTAGGGGCCAATCCAGTAAGTAGTCTCTGTTTCTACTCGAAAATCATAACTTTACTCACTAAAAATTCCTGATGGGTACTAGACAACAAGGGAGACCTAGGGTTGATCAGACCCTTTGGTTCCTCAGCGTCCAGCAAGGGGTTTCAGTGCTAGGTGGGTACAGTCAAAAATATGTAAGGAAACTCACTGTTCCTCACAAGAGAATTCTAATTGCCCTTAGTTCACTCAACTACTGACTGGGATAACCTAGTACTCAAGCAAGGGGTCAGGGGAAAAGAATCCCCTTTACCCAGCAGTCAATACTGTCCTTTATAGGGGTATACACGTGTAGATACATGAGGAGGAAGTGTAACTAACTATAATGAGAATATATGTGCTTGTGGGTCCTACTGTACAATGATCTGACACAATCAGCAATGTAGTAATAGTAAAATACAAACCAGTAAATCAAATCCTTACACATACATTGAAAGACAGAAATCAGTACATTGAGCAAGGCAAAGTGTATATACATTGAGAATAAGACAATACTGCTTCAGAATAAGTATCAGGCATGGAGATACATTGACAGTAATAGAAAGACACAGACATACACATACACAGTTGATTCTATTCAGTACAGGAAGAGATACAGGATTAGTATTGAGTACTACAAAGGAACTACATCAGTTGACATTAGAACACACATTTCCAGCTTCAGGATTGAAGAAACAGTCAGTAATGAGCACAATCAAAGGAATTTGCATAGAACAATGTTCTATAAGGTACAATTGGATGTTACACTACAAAACTATTCAGTTCATAATGAAGAATTGTTCAGAAACATCAGAACCAGCTCAGACTACAAGGATATATTGTACAGAACACAGTTTCAGGAGAACATAAGGTATTACATTGTAAAATACACCTTCAGACAGTCAGGATTCATTAGAATAGACTCAGGATACTTTATTAGATGTATTATAGACATTGTAAGCACTCAAATGGATGTACTAGCATACATATACTCAGGATACATAGTAAGAATCAAGGTATTCAAGCTACAGGATGACAATTACAATCTACAGGATGTAAAACTGTTACAATCTATGTAACATAATGATAGTAAGACACTATTAAGATCAGGAACAGATACACATTGTATGGAACAAAGTACAGAAGTTCAGAGGGCAACTTCAAGCCAGAGAACAGGTTCAGAACTCAGACAATCTACACAATCTGCTCAAAAAGATTATCATACTGCTTCAAGGGAAAGCAAAGGCAATACACATACAGCCAGTGAATATTAGAGCAATAATGAATTAGGAATGATTGATCAGACTATTCGAGCATTCAGGAGTAATACTTTAATGCTACAGAAGGAAATAGAGCATCAGGAAGCTCCAGGACATCTATTAAACAATGATACAGTTCAATCTACTCTAGGAATGAGTAGTTACAATCAGTTTGAAGTATGAAAACACACAGAAGACCTCTCCAGACACTACAGATATGTTTCAGGACAGTACCAGACGTTTTATGCTGAAAATGAAGTCATATTTCAATGAGAGGGCAAGAGGCACACACATTACATTACATACATACTCTTTGAGTATACAAGCTACAGGTTTGAACATACAATTTTCTTACTTAAGATACTACAGAACGATTCTGCAAAGGACTTTACAGCACTAGACAGTATTAGTACTACAGGACACAGGACACACAATAGGTACATAAGGAAGGAATACATTAGAACAAGGACAAGGACACAGAAAGACAGAAAGTCAGTGCTAGAGTACATTGATCCACACATGGATTTGCCAAATGAACAAGGAATTGGTAGCATACACTCAGGACTTCAGGCAGTACTACTGTGTATACAGACAGAAAATTTCATTGAGACATACATAGAACAACACAGTATACAGACAGCTACAGCACTCAGGAAAGTAGAGAATACTACTTAAACATTTTGTGATAGAACATCACACTATGAGACAGTGAAAGTATACTCAGATGATTCAGGAATTGAATCAATCAACTTACAAAGACACAAACGAGTCAAGACACAAGGAAACAGTATGAGAATACAGTAGGACATTCATCACACACAGAGATACCATACATATACACATGTATCTAGTGATATTAGGCTCATACATTACAATCTCATTGAAATCAAGACAATATTTTCATTCAAGGACAGATATTACACTCTAGGTTACACTCTGTAATTAGTATTTGGACATTGAGCTCAACAGGATATCCAGTTTTGCATCACAGTTGGTTATTGTATGTAAAAGAGTACACATTTGGACATATTCTACCAATACAAGCACAAGGCACTACATTTGCAGGAACTAGTCTATTGGAAAAATTAAGGACATAGCAGAGGAATTTTAGAATACATCTCTACTATGTGTTATTGTATTACTATCCTACAGGAACAAGAATTTGTGCAAGGTCAGCTAGAAGCTGTAATACTAATCCATTCTATTAAGGAAGAAGGTTATAGCTTTGTTGATCAGGGATTTACCTCTACACTTTCCAAAGATGCAGGAGAAGAGAATATTTGCAATCACTACACTGCCAGAATTTCCATTTCTATACATATTGATTTACACTGTGTGTCTCAGAGTACCTAAGAGCTGAAACACCATATCTCCCTATCTACTGATTCTCTTCAAAAAGTGTTGTATTGATAGTGACAATCAAGAGGCAACTTTCCTACTAATTGACTATACAGTAATATTGACTATGTTTAATTCTATTAATGTTTTATCTAGTTTCACATGGTTCAGAACCATACTACTCACTGTCCAGAATGCTACCACTGTCTCAATACACACTGGATTGACTTTGGATCAGTTCAGAGAGGCAGTAATACATTACAAGGATGTTTCCTATATGTATGGGTAAGGTATTTTATTATTTACTTGTCACTAACTGTTACTTTTAAGTAAGTTCACTGCCTTTTCTACTGATTTTTAGTATTTAGGACTAAATGCTAGAGGGCAAGTGTAAGGATTTGATTTACTGGTTTGTATTTTACTATTACTACATTACTGATTGTGTCAGATCATTGTACAGTAGGACCCACAAGTGCATATATTCTCATTATAGTTAGTTACATTTCCTCCTCATGTATCTACATATGTATACCCTTATAAAAGACAGTATTGACTGCTGGGTAAAGGGGATTCTTTTCCCCTGACCCCTTGCTCAAGTACTAGGTTATCCTAGTCAGTAGTTGAGTGAACTAAGAGTGATTAGAATTCTCTTGTGAGGAACAGTGAGTTTCCTTACATACTGTCTTAGTACTATAATCCTAGTTTTCCTTTACAACAAAGACCCCTACTGCCTCTACCAGAACTCATCAGTTCCAAACTGGAATATGAAGTAGAGTACATAGTAGATGCTAAGCTAGTGTATAGAAACCTCAAGTTCCTTATCTACTAGAAGAGATACCTAGTTGAGGAACACACTTAGGAACCTGCTGAGAATCTCACCCATACTACTAAGGCAATCTAAGACTTCTATTGACTTCATCTGGGTGCTCTGTGTCAACTCTGCCTCACAGATTTTCAAGCCCTACTGTTTCAACCTATGCCTGAGCTGCTAACTAAGTCTAATGTTTACTAATCAGAACAATTGGTTTTAGAGGAGGGGTGATGTTACAATTCTCTACTCTTGTACCTTTAGTTCTGAGGGTTCTACACCCTTCTGTACCAGAACTCAGGACTTCTATCCCTCAGGAGTACTGTCTATAGACTATATACATACTGACTCTTACTACTACCCTTCCTTACTTCATCATTCCATTCCTTTGACCACTCCTTCATTCTTTGTTCATTCTATAGTCTCTTACCCTTTGTCCATCCCTTCATTCTTTGTACCTTTATCTTTGACCTTCCTTTCTTTCATTCTTTGTAGCTTATCATTCTTAGTGACTCATACTCCCTGAGTACTCTTGTATAGTTTAGTATATATAAGTGTATGAGATCAGACTAGTCCTGTAGTCTTGATCTTGTCTACTCTAGATAGTCCTGTACTCTTAGACTCACTCTATATACTCTACTCTTGTCTCACTCTCTCTCTCTGCCTGTTCTGCAAGTTCTGACTATGTTCTAGTACTTACATTCTGTATTTCTGTTGTGTAGGATAGTTGTAGCCTGGGTCCCCTTACTGAGCCTTCAGGTCCCCTCTATACTGTTGCTAACAACTAGAAGCTATTAACCTGACTATGGATCACTTAATGAAGAAGTTGGACAACAAGTACTTTAGACCCTTTGTTATTAAAAAGAAGGTTAGTGTCTCTGCCTACAAACTCCAACTTCTAACAACATGGAAGTGTATACACCTAGTGTTCAATAAGGTTCTGTTGTCTCAGTACTATGATCCTAGTTTTCCTTCACAACAAAGACCCCCTCTGCCTCTACTAGAACTCATCAGCTCTGAACCAGAATACAAAGTAGAGTACATAGTAAATGCTAAGCTACTGTACAGAAAACTCAAATTCCTTGTTTACTAGAAAGGGTACCCAGTTGAGGAGCACACTTGGGAACCTGCTAAGAACCTCACCTATACTCTTAAGACAATCTGAGATTTCTATCAGCTTCATCCTGGTACTCTACACAAACTCAGCCTTACAGATTTCTAAGCCCTACCATTCTAACCTATACTTGAGCTGCTGACTGAGTCTAATGTTCACCAATTAGGATGATTGGTTTTAGAGAGGGGGTGATGTTACAATTCTCTACTCTTGTACCTCCAGTTCTGAGGGTTCTACACTCTTCTGTACTAGAACTCAGGACTTCTGTCCCTTAGAGACACTGTCTATAGACTATATACATACTGACTCTTACTACTACCCTTCCTTACTTTATCATTCTATTCCTTTGACCACCCCTTCATTCTTTGTTCATTCTATAGTCTCTTACCCTTTGTCCATCCCTTCATTCTTTGTACCTTTATCTTTGACCTTCCTTTCTTTCATTCTTTGTAGCTTATCATTCTTAGTAACTCATACTCTCTGAGTACTCTTGTGTAGTTTAGTATATATAGGCATACAAGATCAGACTGGTCCTGTAGTCTTGATCTTGTCTACTCTAGGTAGTCCTGTACTCTTAGGCTTACTCTATATACTCTACTCTTGTCTCACTCTCTCTCTCTGCCTGTTCTACAAGTTCTGACTATATTCTAGTACTTACATTCTGTATTTCTGTTATGTAGGATAGTTGTAGCCTGGGTCCCCTCACTAAGCCTTTGGGTCCCCTCTACACTGTTACTGACACTATCTAATCTAAGTCACCCATCTGGAAAAATGTCCTGTCCTGTACTAATTATAGTTTAAATAGTCTGAGACAATATAATAAAGCTCTCTACACTAACACTAAGTGATCTGACACTATTGGTCCTCTAGTCATGAATATTAGTGTTCTAAGAGTATATAGTTGTAAAGGTATCAATCTAGCT
>NW_006760386.1:8393348-8406951 GCF_000271605.1 Fomitiporia mediterranea MF3/22
ATCTGGATGACATTCTGATCTTTACCCAGACAGTTGAGCACTATTACTAACTGATCCAAGCAGTTCTACAATGGCTCTGAGATAATAAACTGTTCCTCTGAGAAGTAAAGTACTCTTTTACACAGGAGTCAGTAGATTATCTAGGCTTTGTGATTGGTGGAGGTGAGGTCTGTATGGATCTGGCAAAGGTGACTGCAGTTTGGAACTGACTGTAACCTCAGAACCTGAAACAGGTCCAAGCATTCCTTAGGTTTGTGAACTACTACTAACACTTTATTTAAGGCTTCAGTACTATTGCCTGGCCCCTTCACAATCTCACTAGCAAGGATGTTCCTTAGCAATAGGATGATCAGCAGTAGTCTGTGTTTGAGTCTCTCAAGCAGGCCATCACTAGTGAGCCTGTATTAGCAGTTCTGACAGTTGTGGACAAGTTCTGAGTTGAAGCTGATTCTTCTAACTTTGCAAATGGAGCAGTACTGTCCTAGTTCATTGACAGAAAGTAGTGTCTGATAGTGTTCTGATTAGAATCCCTCTCTGTAACAGAATGGAACTACCCTATCTATAACAAGGAACTCCTCACAATTGTCTGTTCCCTGGAAGAGTAGTATCAATATCTCCTTAGTACTGTACAGAAGTTTGAGATTTGGAGTGATCACCTTAATCTCTAGTACTTTCAGGCTCCCCAGAAGCTCAACTGCTACTAAGCCTACTGGATGTTAGAACTGTAGGACTTTGACTTTGTGCTGACCCATAAACCTGGAACACAAATGACAAAAGCTGATTTACTCTTGAGACAAGCAGGTCATGAAAGGGGGGAGAATGATAATGAAAATCTCATTCTCCTAGACAATTCCTGTTTTGTGTCTGAGACAATCTGAGAGATCCAACTTGAATCTGAGAATGTTGACTTTGTCACCTGTATATAGTAAGCTCTGAGACACATACAGGACTAGGTTGTAGTGAAGCAACTGGAGAAGCAGGCTAGGGATTGGGAGGAGGATGAGGATGGATAGGTTTACTAGGAAGGCTGACTGTATGTTCTGAAGGATTGGAAACTGTGGGAGGACATTGTCTGAGCTCATCACAACAATCCAACTGTAGAACATCCAGGCTAACACAAAACACAGGAACTCATCACTCAGAACTACTAGTGGCCCAGAATGTAGAGGGAAATCCTGAAGTATGTGACTGGTTGTAATACATGCTAACAGACTAAGGCCTACCAGACAAGGGTTTGGGCTCCCCTACATCTGTATTGGATTCCAGATCACCCTTAGGAAGAAGTCTCAGTAGACCTGATTAGTGAGCTACCTGAGTCTCAGGGTTACAATACTATCTGTATGATTGTCAACTGATTCTCCAAGCAAGTCCATACAGTTCCAACCCAAACAGAACTCACTTCTGAAGGCATAGTGTGCATTTATTAGGATCATGTCTTCTGGTTGCACAGACTCCCTTGGAAGCTCATTCATGATTGTGGACTGTAATTTGAGTTGAAATTCATGTAGGACTTGTATATGCTTCTTAGAATTCAAGGGAACCCTTCTACTACCTATTACTTGTAGACTGACAGTCAAACTGAGTGAGTCAATCAGGAGATTGAGCTCTACCTCTGGATGTTCATCAATCATCAACAATTGGATTGGTCTGAATGGTTAGCTCTGGCAGAATTTGTGCACAATAACTGGCAACACTCTGTAACAGGACAGTCCCTGTTCTTCCTCAATCATAGGAGACATCTGTACCAGGGGACAGTTCTGAACTGGAACAGTAGTTCTGAATCTGTAATGGACTTTGCAGAATGGATGTACAGAACCAGGGAGGACACACAAGCTCTTTTGGAAAAGGTAGTATAGGTTATGAAGCAGAACTATGATTGGAAGAGGTCTGTAGCCAAGGATTACCAGCCTGGTGACAAAGTTATGCTGGAAGCCACTAACCTGACCACAGATTGCCCAATGAAGAAGTTGGACAATAAGTGCTTCAGACCCTTTGTTATTGAAAAGAAGGTTGGTGCCTCTGCCTACAAACTCCAACTTCTGGCAACATGGAAGCACATACACCCAGTGTTTAATAAGGTTCTACTGTCTTAATACTATGATCTGGGTTTTCCTTCACAACAAAGACTCCTACTGCCTCTACTAGAACTCATCAGTTCCAAACCAGAATACAAAGTAGAGTATGTAGTAGATGCTAAGCTAGTGTGTAGAAAACTCAAGTTCCTTATCTACTAGAAGGGATACCCAGTTGAAGAACATACTTAAGAACCTGCTGAGAATCTCACCCATGCTACTAAGGCAATCTGAGACTTCTATTGACTTCATCTGGGTGCTCTGCATCAACTCTGCCTCACAGATTTCCAAACCCTACTGTTCCAACCTATGCCCAAACTGCTAACCAAGCCTAATGTTCACCAATCAGGATGATTGGTTTTAGAGGGGGGGTGATGTTATGATTCTCTACTCTCTTACCTTCAGTTCTGAGGGTTCTGCACCCTTCTGTACTGGAACTCAGGACTTCTGTCCCTTAGAGGCACTGTCTATAGACTATATGTATGCTGACTCTTACTACTACCCTTCCTTACTTTATCATTCCATTCCTTTGACCACTCCTTCATTCTCTGTTCATTCTATGGTCTCTTACCCTTTGTCCATCCCTTCATTCTTTGTACCTTTATCTTTGACATTCCTTTCTTTCATTCTTTGTGGCTTATCATTCTTAGTAGCTCATGCTCTCTGAGTGCTCTTGTGTAGTTTAGTATATATAGGTGTACAAGATCAGACTGGTCCTGTAGTCTTGATCTTGTCTACTCTAGGTAGTCCTGTACTCTTAGGCTCACTCTATATACTCTACTCTTGTCCCACTCTCTCTCTCTGCCTGTTCTGTAAGTTCCAACTATGTTCCAGTACTTACATTCTGTATTTCTGTTGTGTAGGATAGTTGTAGCCTGGGTCCCCTTACTGAGCCTTTGGGTCCCCACTACACTGTTGCTGACATTGTGGGTCCTACTGTACAATGATCTGACACAATCAGCAATGTAGTAATAGTAAAATACAAACCAGTAAATCAAATCCTTACAAAACAGTAGTATAGAAGGGATTTAAATACAACCTAATAAAGTCTTGTAAGAACCAGACTATAGAACAGATCTTAGAACACACTCTAGAATGTACTCTAGAACTGTAAGGAAACTCACTGTTCCTCACAAGAGAATTCTGATCACCCTTAGTTCACTCAACTACTGACTAGGATAACCTAGTACTCAAGCAAGGGGTCAGGGGAAAAGAATCCCCTTTACCCAGTGATTGATACTGTCTTTTATAAGGGTATACATGTGTAGATACATGAGGAGGAAGTGTAACTAACTACAATAAGAATATATGTGCTTGTGGGTCCTACTGTATAATGATCTGACACAATCAGCAATGTAGTCATAATAAAATACAAACTAGTAAAGCAAATCCTTACACTCACCCTCTAGCATTTAGTCCTAAATGCTAAAAATCAGTAGAAAAGGCAGAGAACTTACTAAAAGTAATAGTTAGTAACAAGTAAATAATGAAATACCTTGCCCATACATATGGGAAACATTCTTGTAATGTATTACTGCCTCCTTGAACTGATCTGAAGTCAATCTAGTAAGTATTGTGACAGTGGTAGTGTTCTGGACAGTGAGTAGTATGGTTCCAAACCATGTGAAACTAGATAAAACATTAATAGAATTAAACATAGTCAATATTACTGTATAGTCAATTAGTAGAAAAGTTGCCTCTTGATTGTTACTATCAATACAACACTTTTCAAAGAGAATCAGTAGAGTTCCTAGAGAGATATGGTGTTTCAGCCCTTGAGTATTCTGAGACACATAGTGTAGATTAATATGTATAGAAGTGGAAATTCTGGCAGCATGGTAATTGCAAATATTCTCTTCTCCTGTGTCTTTAGGAAGTATGGAGGTAAGTCCCTGATCAACAAAGCCATTACCTTCTTCCTCAATAGAATGTATTAGTGTTACAGCTTCTAGCTGACTTTGTGTGTTTTTCTACTCCTGTAGAATAGTAATACAATAATAGGTAGTAGAGATATATTCTAAAATTCCTCTACTATGTCCTTCATTTTTCTAATAGACTAGTTCCTGCAAATGTAATGCCTTATACTTGTATTGATAGAATATGTCCAAATGTGTACTCTTTTACATGTAATAACCAACTGTAATGTAAAACTGGATATCTTGTTGAGCCTAATGTTTGAATACTGATTGTAGAGTGTAACATAGAGTGTAATATTTGTCCTTGAATGAAAATATCAGTTTGAACTCAATGAAATCATGGAGTATTATCCAAATATTAATGGGTATGTACTTATATACACTGTATCTCAGTGTGTAATGTACTTCCTACTATAGTTTCACACTGTTTCCTTGTGTCTCAACTTGTTCATGTCTTTGTAAGTTGACTGATTCAATTCCTGAATCATCTGAGTATACTTTCACTGTCTCATAGCACAATGTTCTATCACAAAATGTCTAAGTAGTGTTCTCTACTTTCCTGAGTGTCATAACTGTCTGTATACTGTGTTGTTCCATGTATGTCTTAATGAAATGTCCTGTCTGTATGCACAGTAGCACTGCCTAAAGTCCTGAGTGTATGCTGCCAATCCTCTGTTCATTTGGCAAATCCATGTCTGAATCAATGTGTTCTAGCATTGACTTCCTGTCTCTCTGTGTACTTGTCCTCATTCTAATGTATCCCTTCCTTATGTACCTATTATGTATCCTGTTTCCTGTAGTACTGATACTGTCTAGTCCTGCAAAGTCCTTTGCAAAATTGTCAAGTAAGAAAATTGTACACTCAAATATGTAGTTTGTATGCTTGAAGAGCATGTATATAATGTAATGTGTGTGCCTCTTGCCCTCTTGTCAAAATATGAATGCATTTTCAGTATAAAAGATCTGATACTGTTCTAAAACATATCTAGAGTGTCTGGAGAGGTCTTCTGTGTGTCTGTGTACTTTGAACTGATTGTAACTACTCATTCCTAGAGTAGATTGAACTGTATCATTGTTCAATAGATGTTCTTGAGCTTCCTAATACTCTATTTCTCTCTAGAGTATTGAAATATCATTCTTGTGTGCTTGAATAGTCTGTTTGATCATTCCTAATCCACTATTACTCTGATATTCACTAGCTGTATGTGTATTGTCTTTACTTTCCCTTGAAGTAGTGTAATAATCTGTTTGAGCAGATTGAGCAGATTGAGCAGATTGTCTGGGTTCTAAACCTGTTCTCTAGCTTAAAGTCACCCTCTGAACTTCTGTACTTTGTTCCATACAATGCATATCCATTCCTGATCTCAGTAGTGTCTTACTATCATCCTTATACATAGATTGTAGTGACTTTACATCCTGTATGTTGGAATTGTCCTCCTATAGCTTGAATAACACAATTCTTACTATGTATCCTAAGTATATACATGCTAGCACATCTGTTTGAGTGTCTGTAATGTCTATAATACATCTAATAAAGTATCCTGAGTCTATTCTAATGAATCCTAACTGTCTGAAGGTGTATTTCACAATGTAATACCTTATGTTCTACTGTAGATACAATGTATACCATAGATCCTTGTACTTTGAGCTGGTCTCAATGTTTACTAGCAGATCTCTATCATAAACTGAGTCGTTTCAATGCATAACATCTAATTGTACCTTATAGAATGTTGTTCTATATGAATTCCTTCAATCATACTCATTATAGACTGTATCTTCAATCCTAAAGCTGGAAATGTCTGTTCTGATGTTGTGTAATCAATATACCTGACTGACTGAACATTCTCCTGGTTGGTTGGGATCAAAATATCTCTCAGTGTCTAGTAATAATGCTTGCAAACAGAAGATTAATGTGTGATGAGTATAACTGCTTGTGTAATTTACTATTTGTATTGCCCTGTTGACTGTAACACTATTTGGCTGGTTGTATTTCGATTTCCTAACGTTCTCAGGTCCTTTCCTAATATCCTGTACCTTGTATCTGTAGTCTTGTAGAATCCTTTCTACACTGTGTGCCTGTGATTTTGAGCGTGAAATGTTATTGTATACACTATACAATTGTCTATCTCAATGTTTAGACTTCCTACAATGTTTATTCCTGTACTGAATGCCTATAGTACAATACCTAAGTACTGTAGTCTCATAAGGTCTTGAATATACTGAATTTGCCCTTTCAAATGTGTAGTTTGCCTGCCTGAACTTGTATTCTGTTGTAGAACACTCTAGTTCCATTACTGAATCCTTAGTATTGCCTTCATAAGGTATCCAAATTAATAGAACATGTAGAAAACTACTAGATATCCTGTAATCTGTATTGTATTCATCATTTGATGCTAATTCTATGTAGTTCTTACTGTCCAAGTTGTCTGCTAACTCATCTATAGTAGAGTAATCAATACTGACATTACTAGATAATAAACTATCATCCTGTACATTGTTCAATCTGATTGTATTGCAAGTAGGACAATTCCTGGCTAAGTGATCATCTTGTTCACAAATGAAACATAGTCCTTTTGCTCTCATTTTGTTCAATTTCAATTGGGAATAATGCTTGAAACCTGTAGCATATGTTCTGTGATTGTTTTCTGTCTTGCTTTCATGCTTGTCATTGTTCCTCAATGGATAATACAATTGCCTGGCCTTTCCTTTGGTGTTTGCACTGCTTGTATGTGTAGTATCCTGACTAGAGTCACTATAATCTGAATCATTACTTTCACTATCCTGTAGAGTGCCTTGATTGTTTCCTGAATTATCAGAACTGTCTGTATGCAAATAATCACTCTGAGAATCATTCCTACATCCTTACAGATGAAATTGATGTCTAGAATCTATGTGCCATTTGATTCCTATGGATTCATTTGCTTTCTCAATGCTTTTGAGCCTATCCTTGAAGACTGAGTAATCTACTGTGTCTGAATTCAAGCAATCTAATTGTAATTGCCTCTAGTATTTAGAATTCAATCCATACCATGCCTGTCTAGTCAATTCTCTCTAAGAAATGTTTCCTAGATTTGTAGCTTTCATCTCTAGATTATACAAATAATCTTGAATATTCCTATTACCTTGTTTCAAAGTATTGAACTCTTTTCACAGTATTTCAGCAAAGTTAGAAGGGAAACAAAAGTCCATAAGTCCTCTAAAGAATTGAGCAAGTGTCTATCAATACTTATGGTTCATAATCTTTTGCAAATAGAAATTCATTACTTTTCCCTTAATAAAACCTAGCATTATCCCTACTTGGCTCTTAGGGAAATGATGAAGTCCTGACTGTTTCATGTACTGATTGACTTTAATAACAAACTTTGTATACTTCTGCAAGTCTGGTTCACCTGAGTACACTGTAGGAGCTATTAGTTCTGTACTGTGTATCTGTATCTTTAATTTGAGGAGTTCTTTGTTCTGTTTCTTCCTCAAGCATTTCTTGTGCTTCTTAGTAGCTTCAGTATCACTTGAATTGATGTCTGATAGCTTGAATAAAGCATTACTTCGATTATTGTCATTGAATGAAGAGGAATCCAAATTATCACTGTCTGAGTCTGATCCTGGATTGAAATTTCCCTTTCTCTGTATCCTAGAGCTCTGTATCACTCTGTATGTGTAGCTATTCTTTGCTAGGCTCTCTGAAGGTCTTACTGATGCAAATCTACCTTTCTGAACGTTATTTGATGCTTTGCTATGCTTGTGTCCATTGTTTGTTCTTGAACTACTGTTTGAGCTATTCTTATACTTGCTGTGCTTGATATGTAGCTTTGAACTGTGTATTTTGCTACACTCTGAATCAACTTTGTTCTCACTAATACCACTAGTGTATACCTTGCCTGGGACTGCTTTCAATTGTAAAGTATTGTTATAGGATTGTTTGTTCACTGATTTAATACAATGTATGCTCTAATGTCCTGAAAAACTTGGTATTTTCATTTGAGACCACATATATCCAGGTATTTCACTCTCTCTCTTATTCCTAGACCTGGCTAGGGTGTTGTATCCATTGTAGTACTCCTGTACATTGCTCCTGTACAATGTATAGTTGATATCTGCTATGTATAAGGTTAAACACTTGATTTCATGAGTGTATGCTTGATTTTTGCCCTCTGAATCAAGTACTAATCCTTATAGTTCTAATTTGCATTCACTTTTACTATCCTCAAAGTACTGTTCTGTCAATACAATATCTGTTTTGCTTGGATAGTCTGAATCAATTTTACAATTGTATTGAATGCCTGGCAGTTCTGGTTTTTGTTCTGTTCCTTACACTTTGTGTTTTCCTTTTACTTTGTACTTTCCTTTTGCTTTCTACAAATGTAATTGTTTGTCTGGACTCTTAAGTGTTTCTTCTACACTCTTAGATTGATAGTTCTGATCTCTATTGCCTGTAGGTACTATAGCATGTCTGGCTTTTGTTCTGTAGCCTGCCTGAAGCATTTCACACTTTTCTGTTACTATACTATTGAGTCTGCTCTTGTTTGATAAAGGAGTTGCTTTCTCCTCTTCCTAATACATTCTATTGAACTTGTATGTTCTCTTATTCAAATCCTTGATGTCTATTGATCTGTGGAATAGGCTGACATGTCTTATGTCTATCTTAATTACTCTGGCTCTTACAATGTGTCTGAAGGTCTTACTTACCTTCTGGAAGTCTTGTTCCTTATTGAATCTCTGTATTTTCAATGTCTGGCTCTCCTAGCCTTTGTTACTCTTGTATTCTGAGTCCTGGCTGCTTTCCTTACTGTCTAAGAGGGTCTTGAATGTCTTACTACCCTCTACATTACTGTCAACAATGTCTTTCTGTTCTGAAGTAAGTGTGCTCACTGGATACTCATTCATACTCTCACTAATACTGACTATATGTATAATAGAATCTGTGCTTGTTTCCTCAATACTGACTTTTGTCAATTGACTAGCTGAATCCTTGAAACTAATCACCTGTTTGTCCTGAACTTGACTGTCTGAATCCTCAAGAACAATTGCCTGAGTGTCTTCACTCTTTGTACCTTTGTTTACTACTCTTGTGAGCCTAGTAGTGTGAGTACTTACTAGTTTCTGCTCTACAGTATGTATTTGACTAACTATATGTACTAGTACAATTACATACCTTAATTCTATGTTACTAGTATGTAAAGTTTCATCAGAGTGTCTCTAGCTTTGTGTAGACAAGGACTTATTACCTGGTATAGGTTCATCAGATTGTCTCTAGCCTACAAGGGATGAGGACTTACATTCTAGCATGTTAGTATTGATATCCAGACTTGGGTACTCTCTAGGAATTGTCTGTCAAGGCTCAGCAGCCACATTGTAATCAATATCCAACAGGTAATCTTGTTGTCCATTGTCTGTAAGCTTAATATACACCTGTTCATTCCTTTTTGCCTTCATGGATGCCTGGTCCTTAACCCATCCAATCAATGCAAACCTTCAGCATATCTAGTGCTGGTCCATATTAATATGTGCTAATGTGTTCCAGAAGTGTTCTACAGTGTTCTAAAGTATTGTGAACCTACTAGGGGCCAATCTAGTAAGTAGTCTCTATTTCTACTCGAATATTTGTAACTTTACTCACTAAAAATTCCTGAGGGGTACTAGATGATAAGGGAGACCTAGGGTTGATCAGACTCTTCAGTTCCTCAGTGTCCAGTAAGAGGTTTTGATGCTAGGTGGGTACAGTCAAAAATATGTAAGGAAACTCACTGTTCCTCACAAGAGAATTCTGATTGCTCTTAGTTTACTCAACTACTGACTAGGATAACCTAGTACTCAAGTGAGGGGTCAGGGGAAAAGAATCCCCTTTACCTAGCAATCAATACTGTCTTTTATAAGAGTATACACATGTAGATACATGAGGAGGAAGTGTAACTAACTATAATGAGAATATATGTGCTTGTAGGTTCTACTGTATAATGATCTGATACAATCAGTAATATAGTTATAATAAAATACAAACTAGTAAAGCAAATCCTTACAAGAACCTATCTTAGAATGAGTAGGAGTTCTGAGTAACAACCCTAAGAGTAAGCTCCTACTAGTACAGCTAATAGTAACAGTAGTCTGTAAACAGGTAGAGATTCTGGTAGTAACAGACTATTTTGAGTAACTAGACTAGAATATAAAGCTACAGTATTAGGACTGTTTCCTAAAAGAGATGCCTCTAATGAAGGAACTCTCAGAAGGAAGTGTTTACTATATATGTTTCAAGGATCCCTCTAAGATGATAGTAACACAATTATATACTTGTTTCTAGAAATACTAGAAGGTATAGTACACTCTGATTGACTAGTATGTATAAGTAGAACAGTTACAGTACTTAAATAGCCTATATTTGTCCCTAGCCTTTTTGATTCTAAAGGTGGACCTGACAGAACTCCTGTACATAGTGTACAACTATTAGACCCTTAACAGTAATACTATTTAGGACTAAACCCCTCTACCCTGAATCAACAAAATCCTTAATGATTGTCTTAGAGAGTGTATATATACTAAGATTGATATGACTAATACATTCTTTCAGACCTGAATGAACTCTAAAGATATTCTACTAACAGTAATAAACACTCTGTTCAGACTATATAAGTAGACAGTCATACTAATAAGTCTATATAATAATCTAACTACTTAGTAGTAGTAGATTACTAAAGTACTAGAGTATCTGATTAGGAGCATCTACTATGTATATCTGAATAACATTATTATCTGGTCTTAACACAAAGTAGAGTATATAATTAACATTAGAAGGGTAATAGAAGTACTTCAGAACAAAGGGCTCATCTGTTCTAGTAAAAAGACTAAACTGTTTTGTAAGTTACTCATGTTCCTTAGACACCTTATTACAGAACAAGGTACAGAAGCTGATCCTGAGAAAGTCAAGCAGATCCTACAATAGTCCTAGTCTTAGAATGTACAGGATGTCTGTAAATTCCTTAAGCTTTTAAGGTTTATTATAGTATACCTACTCAAGCTAACTAAGTATACTACAACTCTCTTACTACTAACTAGTAAGGATTGTAATAAAGTATTCCTAGAATAGTCTTCAGAATACTAACAGACTTTTAATACAATTAAGGGGATTGTAACTAGTTAGGAGTGTCTTACATTAGTAGATCATTACTCTAGAGAGAACATTTATATAACTACAGATACTTTAGACTATAGAACTAGAGTAGTGTTGAGTGTCAGAATGTCTTAGAAGTCAGTCTAACCAGTTGCCTTCAAGTCTATACAATACAATAGTACAGAACAGAACTATATAGTATACAAACAAGAACTACTTACAATCATTCAAGCTCTTAAGAAATAGTAAGTATATCTTCTAAGAGTCTATTTCTATATCTATACTAATTATTATACACTTAAGTATTTAGACACTCAGAAGGATCTGTTCTGAAGGCAAGCCTAGTAGGTAGAGTATCTTTTCCAATATGACTACAAGCTATACTATGTTAAGAGGGAGGATAATACAGTTGTAGACACTCTATCTAGGTACTCAGAATGTGAATCAGAACTTGTAAGAGAAGACTCTCCTAAAGACAAAATTATCAGATTAACACTATAGATCAGAACAGATTCTAATCTTCTGAAGTCAATCTGAGACAGTTATAACACAGATGAGTTCTCCTACAAGCTCTGAGCCAACCTAATTAGTATTCAGAGTACTTGTAAAGAAAATAAGCTACTCTACCTAAATAATTAGTTAGTTATCCCTAGAACAGGGAACCTTTAGGAGATACTGTACTACTTAGTACACAATGAGTTAGGTCATTTTAGAACAGACAAGACATACTTAACACTCTGAGAGTTGTATTATTAGCTAAATATGTGTTAGAATCTGAAGTAGAACTATATTTTAGGTTGTAATGTATATTAACAGAACAAGAGTACAATGTCTAAACTGACTAGACCCTTTCATCTACTACTAGTTCTGAAGGACTGTTTTAAGAGTATAGTAATAGACTTTATTAGGCCCTTACTAGAAAATGATAGGTTTAACAGAATAGTTATAATAACAGATTGTCTTAAAAGTACTAATGTCTAGATTGAACCCTACTAGATAGAGATGTCAGTAGAAGACTTTACAGAGCTATTCTTTAGTAAGTAGTTTTTAACAAGCATAGCAGGAGTGCCCCAAGTACTCTCTCTTATTGAGACATCAAGCAAGTATCTACCTTATATACTACATAGTGAAGTCTGATAATCTGAGACATTCTAAGTGTAGTAATTCTACATAAGGCAATTGGGGATTTCCTAATCCAGAGCACAATCTAATAGTAGTATTGTAAGAACAGACTACCTCTAGAAATTGTATCAGATTGGGACCACTTATTCTTATCCTGTTTTTAGACTGTCTTGTATGAATAGACAGGTGTAAAGTTAAAGATGTCTACAGTCTACTACTCTAAAACTAATAGAGCTAGTAAACACACTAATAAGACAGTAAACCAGCTCCTTAGGTTTGATATAGACTGACAGTAACAGGGATAGAAGTCTAGACTTTCATGAGTCTGTTTCTGTATTATAAACTTAGTAAATGTGTTTACTAGATACTCTCTATTCTAGCTCTAATACAAATCTACCCCCTACATAGTTCTACTACTTGTTCTACTCTTAGAACTGTCAGAACCACATACTCTAGAAGTAGAGGTAGAGGATTTTGTAGTCTAGATCTACTAACAGGTAGTAGATACCTAGGATTAGCTGTTAGTAGTAAAAATACAGTAGGCTCACTATATAAACTAGTATTAGGCAGAAGAGGATCAGTTCCAGGTAAGGGACTAAGTAATGTTATTGTTAGAATGTGTATTCTTAGGTTATCACACAAGTAATGAGGGTGTAGACCCTGATAATGATATATATTTAGTTACTAAGTTGCTTGCTTTTATGTTATTCATTCGTCTGTATGTCTTAGACATCCAATGTATCATTATCTTGTATCTGATACTTATTACATATCTAATACATGTCTTGTATTGTGTATCCAATACATGTCTTGTATTGTGTATCCAATACATGTCTCTTTGTTCTGTGTCTGTTCCGTTTATATGTGTATTAATCATCTTATCATTACTGTAGCGTCTGTAATTGTATCATTGATTGTAATACATGTTAACAGTCCCCTTCAAACATTTACAAGACCTATTAAGTCTGTAAGGTGTTTGATCTTTGGAACATGTAATGATTTAGTTAGGATATCTGCCCTTTGATTGTCTGTTTGAACATACTTAATATTAATAAGTTGTTCCTCAACATAACACTTAATAAAATTGCATTGTAAGCCAATATGCTTGGTTCTTGTTGAGTATTTTGTTTTGTCCACTTCTATAGATTTAATTACTACTTGGTTATTGTAATAAATATTTGTAGGTGCATCAGAGATCTGCAGTATCTCATCTGCTAGGTATTGTAATGCTATAGCTTCTTGTATTCTATTTGATAGTGCTATTATTTCCACTTTGTACATAGATAAGGATACTAGTTTCTGTCCTTTACTTGACTAAGATATGAGCAATTCTCCTAAGAAGAATGTGTATCCAGATATTGCTTTATTATTTTCTTGCATCATTCTGTCTG
>NW_006760386.1:8410640-8426913 GCF_000271605.1 Fomitiporia mediterranea MF3/22
AGATGAGTTTGGTACAGTTTTGTTTGGTGTATAGAGATTGCAGGTACTTGGTGAGTCCATTGTAGATTTGTAGTATCAATGTGAAGTAGTGTAGCATAGTCTTGTAGTAGTAATGTGAGGTGTTAAGCAGAGAGTACAAGGCTCATAACCTGTTAGAATGTGTATTCTTAGGTTATCACACAAGTAATGAGGGCATAGACCCTGATAATGATATATATTTAGTTACTAAGTTGCTTGCTTTTATGTTATTCATTTGTCTGTATGTCTTAGACATCCAATGTATCATTATCTTGTATCTGATACTTATTGTGTATCTGATACATGTCTTGTATTGTGTATCCAATACATGTCTCTTTGTTCTGTGTCCGTTCTGTTTATATGTGTATTAATCATCTTATCATTACTGTAGTGTCTGTAATTGTATCATTGATTGTAATACATGTTAACAGTTATTAACTCAGAACTATTGTTAGGACTACTAAGCAAATACCCTAGGTTGAGCTACTAAGTTCATACTTAGATACAATAGACTGTACTTTATTATTACAGTAAATCCAGACAAATCTAAGTATACCTTAGAACTTCTGGATTCAAATCAGACCTTCCTAGGGTTTCATTCAAGCTAACTTAAGTATTATATTCTGAACAATAACCTTCTGTTCCTAGACTGAGCTCTTGTACACTCTGAACCTGTTAATAATACAGACAAAATCTATAAAGTCTCTCACATTATTGACTAGCACTACTAAGGTAGAGGTTGGCAATACCTTATTGAATAGGAAGGATAGAGTGAACAGGGAAGAGAATGGAAATCTGAGTCTAAGCTTCAGAACTCTGCTCTAAACATTTTGCATATATAGTTGGACCTTTACTTACACAGACAGTAACAGTAGTTTAGAGGGAGGAAGGGTGTAAGTCTATTGTACAGCTTACTACAGTTCTGAGAGTTCTAAGAGTTCTGTTCCAGAACTCTCTCATATAGTCTCAGACTATACATACATTTCCCAATCCTGAGCCACACATATAGTCTCCTTTTTCACTTGTATTACACATTCCTTTAGTCTGAGCCACTTTACTTTCTTCTCTAGTATATAAAGCTTATGTCTACACCTTTGTTACACTAGTTCTTGTTTACTGACTGTAACAAAGATACCTTTATCCTGTCAGTCTTTGTATGTCCTATAATCTTTGAGCTCAGTGTTTAGTACTCTACTAGTACTGTTCTAAAAATCAAGGTAAGGACTACTATAATGGATATAACACTCTAGTAGGGTAAGGAGACACATTGTAAAATAAAATACTTACATATATATACTATTATACTAATGTTTAAGGATTACTATATACACTCAGTATGAAACATAATATTAAAATGAATAGGCCAAATCTAGACACAAAACTTACAGTTCTAAATGTCTCTAATAACAGTGAAGACAAACCAGAAACTGTGAAAGATAAAGAGATTGAGGAAAAGAATTTCTACTATAGTTCTGTACCCTTTATCAAGTATAGTACAGACAGGAATAGTAAAGACTACAGAAAAAGAACTATACAAGATACTACTGAGTTACAAAGCTTGAATACACTAAAGACAAGTAGATTTACATTAGTGAGACTCTTAGACAACCTTACAAGAAAGAGTTATGTGAATCATACAATACAGAGAGTAGAAATTGTAAAAAGGTAGGATCCTGACTCAGATCCAGGTAATAACTCTTCAGATCCTTTAGATTCAAGTAGATACTCAAGCTCTGACAATAGTAATGATAGTGATACATTATTCAAACCTACAAACATTGATTCAAGTGATTCTAAAGATACTAAAAAGTGTAAAAAGCTTGCTAAGAGGAAATGAAACAAGGAACTTCTTAAATTGAAGATACAGATGTAGAATACAAAACCTATTATTCCTACAGTTTATTCAGGTGAACCTAACCTTCAAAAATATACTAAGTTTGTTATAGAAGTTAATTAGTACATAAAACAATCAGGTTTACATTACTTCCCTAAAGAACAAGTAGGAGTACTACCTAATTTCATTAAAGGACAAGCTATAGACTTCTATCTACAGAAAATAAGTATAAACAAATCTTGATAGACCTTATTACAATTCTTTAAAAGTCTAATAGACTTTTGTTTCCTATCTAACTTTGTAGAAATACTTAGGAAAGAGTTTAATACAATAAAACAAGGACACAGAGTTATACAGGAATATTTGTACAATCTAGAAATGAAAGTAATCAACCTAGACAATATTTCTGATAGAGATTTGACTAGAAGAGTATAGGATGGACTTTATCCTAAGTACTAAAGGTAATTATAGTTGGATTGTTTGAATCTAGACACAGTATTGTATGAAGAATTCAAAGACAGACTTAAGAACATTGAAAAAGCAAATAAAGCTGTTAGAATTAAATAGTATACAGATACTAGAGATTGATTCTATCCTCAGACTAATAAAGAAGACCATTGAAAAGACAGATGGAAGAAGAACAATTAGAGGAATTATAGGAATAATAATAGAAATTGACTAAAGGACAGGAATTATGATTATAATTGTAATAATCATAACAGGCAGTACATACAGTCTAACAGTATAGGTCCTAAAGAGAAAGACTAATCTAAGGACTATAAACTGAAGTATAAGGATACTATGCAGAATAAGTAAGAGAATAGTAAGAAAACTTATTCTACAAGTGTGAAAAGGTATTTATAAACTGAACTAAACAATATGAGAGTTAAAGGACAATGTTTTATCTGTAAACAGACTACACATTTAGTTAAAGATTGTCCTACACACAGTACAGTAAAGCTGAACAGTGTTTCTAACACAAATACATTGTCTAAGAGTATTAATATTAATTATTCCACTCTAGATAAGTTGACTAGTACTTTGGAAGACAATAATTACTTGGATTTGAATCTTATAGCAGACAATACAATGGATCCATCATCTTCTATATCTTAAATACAATCTATAACTATTTAGATACATTATTCAGACAATAGTTATGAGTCTACAACTCAGAAGAATGAGAATTACAATTCATTAGTTGGTTATAACACTATTTTACAAGTATTTGGTTTAGAACAATTGGATTTGAAGTCACAAACCTCTTCAAACACTTTAGAATTAAAGATTCCCCTTATAAACACTGAACTTAGAAAGAGAAATTAGAGGAGAATAAGATCAATCTACAGAAATGGTAATTTCTACAGTGAATATAATGATACAGTATGTCTTAGAATTACTAAATGTTTTATAGAAGGAATTCTGTACTGTTTTGACTGGAAATACAATAGGAGACTCTGGAATAAGTATCTACACAATCAATTCTATGTTTTCAGAAGTATAGACACACAGTTTACAATCATTGACAATTAGGAGAACAGAAATGAGTATACATTACTTGTTAAGATTGCTTTCCTGAATAGATTTAATGTTAGAGAATAGTATTCTCTACTCAGACAAGCTTAATATTTAGCCAAATACGTTTACAATCATTAGAAACTACTAGAGATAGAAGATATCTTTAATCCTGAATTATTTGAGCTAATGTATTCATTTGCAAGTATGGAAAATATCAACTCATATCCTATATCTAGAAATAGAGCATATATACATAATTTACCTGTACAAATCCATACTATGACTACTAACTTTAATGGTTTTAATACAATTAAACATACTACAGCTTACACTAAGGACTTTAAGAGATTAATACTATGTTCTATCATAATTACAATCAAAATCAATAGAGAATTAGTAAGAGCATTAATTGATTTAGGATTATTAGCAGATTTTATGTCTACCAAGTTTGTAGATCAAATAAGTATTAGGAAGCTTACATTAGCTAAACCTTTACCTATCCAATTAGTAGTACAAGGCTTTAAGTTGAAAGTAAACTATTGTACTAATACTAGAATACAATATAGAGAAGTAAATGTGATACAGTACTTTAATATTATGAAATTGGATAACTATAATATTATACTAGGAACTCTATTCCTCTTCCAGCACAAAGTTTTTATTAGATTAAATGAGTCTAGACTATGGATTGAAAGTGTAATACCTCTACCAATAATAGGAGAACAAGTCACAGTTGTTTTATTAAAGGTTATTAATACTTATGATTGAGAAATTAACAAATGTAAACAAGAAATCAAGCAATATGTTACAGATTTGTTTAAGGACACATTAGAAACACCTTTACCACCTCTTAGAGCCATTAATTATACTATACTACTCTTAGATAAGGATAAGAAGTACAAGTTCTGAAGGGCAACTTGTCTAGATCCTTTGAGAGAGTAATAGTAAAATAAGAGAAAGGACTATATTCAATTAGGAAGATGGAAAGTAGTTACAGGATTGAATGTAATACTTATGCTACTACTTCAAAAGCTTAGAAAGACTAAGGAAGACTCTATACAATTGAGAACAGTCATTAATCTTAGAGAGCACAATAAGAATACTAAGAAACTATTATCTCCTTTATTAGATATTGAATTAGTATTAAGGAGAGTTACTTCTAAGAAGTATAAATCACTCATTAATAGTAAAGACACATATGAACAGATTAGAATAATCCCTGAGTATGTAAACAGATTAATATTCAACACTCTGGATGGAACAATGGTTAGTAAAGTAATACAATTAGGTGATTGTAACAGTAGAGCTACTTATTAAGTGTTAATGAACTATATTTTCCAGCCTTACTTGAGTGACTGGATGGATATCTACCTAGATGACTTAGTGATTTATTTAGACACAATCAAGGATTATATGAGACATCTTAGAACTGTTATTAATATATTGTGTAAGGAGAAATTCTACCTTAGTAAACATAAAATACAATTGTTCCAGAAAGAATTGAAGATACTAGACTACATTATTAATGATTAAGACATTAGAATAGACTCTCATAAAGTTGATTCTATTCAACAATAGAAAGTACCAACTAATAAAGATTTGTTACAAGGTTTCTTAGAATTAGTAGAGTATTTAGTACTTAATATGCTTTAGTTACACATTTCTACAGGTATTTTATCAGAAATTGTAGGAGAGACTATATTTTTCAGATAGACATTTACTAAACAGAGAGTGTTTGATTAAATAGTAAAGCTAGTATTGGATTTCAGACATAATTACAGAATAGTATTAGACTATAGTAAGAATACACTACCTATTAATATTGTTACAGATGCTTCAGTCTTAGGAATCAGAGGAATAGTCAGTTAAGGTTATGATTGGAAAGATTCTAAGATAGTAGCATTCTTCTCAGTAAAATTAAATTCTGTACAACAGAATTACCTAGTACACAATGTAGAATTACTAGTAGGAGTAGAAACTATACTAAGACATAAGAATCTACTACAGAGAACACATTTCTTTTAGTATACTAATTATAGAGTATTAGAACACATTCTAAAGCAACCTGTATTAAGTAGAAGACAAGTCAGATAGTTAGAGAAAATATTAAACTTTGATTTCACTGTAAAATACATTCTAAACACTACAAACATTCTTACAGACATATTATTACACATATACTTAGGAGATTTACTAGGAACAACTCAATCTTAGTAAGAATATACATTAGAACTCAATAATAATAATCTATCAAGAATTAATTAAGTCAGGAATAACATTTCACAGCTATTAGAGATACAGGATACTATATATATTAAGGCTAGACTAGTAGTAGTAAGGAAAAAGCCACTTGAAGGATTAATAGCAAGTTGACTGTATAGTAGAAAGGCTAGATTAATTACTAGACATGTTAGAAACTTACAGACAGACCTCTAAACAGAGGGTAGGCCTACTACAAGAACTAGAAACTAGTTTACAATACTAGAGAAAGTAGAGTAAGATTAGGAAACAGATACACACAGTAAGGTATTAGAAATACTATCTTAGAACACTGAACAATCAGATTTACATAAAATAAATCCACCTGTGAACATACCAGACACTAGAAGTAATACACAAGAATCTAAACATTCAGACAATAATATTAGATCAGAAATTAATGATTAGAATGTCCTAGTACTAAAGAACACTACTGATCAACTCTAGAACTTGATTAAACTATAGTTACCTAATATTATAGCTTAATCTTTACTAGATTTACAATTCCCAGAATGTCTTAAAGGCAGATATTATAAGGATAACTTCTTCAATCAGATATTACAAGATTCAAAGTACTTTCAGAATTTTCATATCAAAAATGGACTCATATTTTGCTAAGAGAGTAAGAGGTACATACTTTATATACTTAGAATTCTAATACACAACAGAAATGCTAGGGAAATTGTAATAGAGTATGTACATTCTATTTTAGTACACTTAGGACTTTGAAAGACACTTACATATCTTAGAAAACAAGTCTGGTAGAAAGATATGATTATAAACATTAATTCCTACTATGATTTGTATTATACATGCAAAATCAGTAAACCTAACAATCAGAAACTGTTTAGTTTACTATATCTACTCTTAGTACTTAGTAAGTCTTAGGAAAGTATAGGAATAGACTTTGTTGAACCTTTTCCTGAATCAAAGAACTGTTTAGAACCTTTTAATATGATTTGTACAGTTATTTGTTTATTAACTAGTATGGTACACATTATTCCTACTAGACAAACATACAGAGTAAGAGAAATAGTAGAGATAGTATTTGAAAACGTTTATAAACTGTATAGACTGTTTAATTACATTATTAGTAATTGTGATTCCTTATTCACTAGTACATTTTAGAGAAGATTACATAATCTTATAAGTATTAAATTGAAACTATTGAGTGTATATCATTCACAAACTGATAGATTAACTGAGAGAATGAATAGAACAATTACTCAGATACTCAGACAGTGTATTTCTCCTAAACAAAAGGATTAGATACATAAACTACTTATAATCAAGTATGCTATTAATACAGTAAGGTCAGAAACTATAGGATATACACTATTCTTTCTAAATTACAGTTGAATGCTAAGAAACTTAATATAGAATGACTCTAGGAAGGACAAATATCCTAGAGTTAGGACTTACACTTAGAAAGTAAAGGATACAATACTACAGGCACACAATACAATCCTTTAGATAAGGGTAAAGTAGACTAGACATGCTAATAAATGTAGGAGACCCTCTCCCTTCAAATTGAACAATCTAGTATATGTTTCTACAAAGAACATGAATTTACCTAGACAGTGAGTAAGGAAACTAGTACCAAAATACATAGGACCTTATAGAATAATCTAGAATGTAGGAAACAAGACATTTGAACTAGATCTACTCAGGGAAATAAGGAATTGTAACATACATCTAGTATTTCATTCATTACTACTTAGAATACATGTTCTAAACAATGATAGATTATTCTCTAGAAGGGAAGTAGGACAAGTTACTAGATTAAACAATAAGAACAAGGAATGGACAGTAGATTCAATTGAAACTCATACAGAACAAGGGACTACCACTTTGTTCAAAGTACTATAGAAGTCTAGAGATTACACATAACTACTCTATAATAAAATTACACACTTTGAGACATTGAAAGAATACTTAGACATACTTAGAATCAATTCTATTAATGTACTAACTCTAGGAAAGGGAAAACTTAACACTGATGACTCTCAGGTTAGTATCAGTCTAGTAAAACATAAGGTAACCTTTCAAACATAATGCTACAGTATAGACATACATGTAGACTTATACAAAGGCTTTAAAAACTGTACATATAGTCACTTTACTATACATATTATGTCTACTACTCAAGAATCTGTTACTCATACATTTGTATCTACTTTTCTACAAAGTACTAATATGTCTCATCCTTCTCTACAACTCTTAGTTGGCTCTCAAGTACAACTAATCACTCAGGATTAGGTTACTCATAACTACAGTACAAGTACTGACTATGTTTTTGTTAACATTTATTTTGGATAAATGCATCATATGTCTCAAATCATACAAACGTCTTGCAAATATACACTATTGCTAAGACATGTCTTCCAAGACATACATCTGAGACATATAATATTAGATAGCATATATATTACTTTAATCTAAGGACAATGAAGCTCATCACAAACTATACAGTTGACTTGTATCAAAACTTACACACTATGAGTAGAGTCTACTGAACCCCTACTAGTGTGACTAACTCTTAGTATCTTTGTGAGCAGTACACAAACCTATGGAAGAATATTTCCTATTGTTTAGGAAACATTGTGACCTTAACACACTAACAGGTTATAAGCCTTACACTCCCTACTCATATCTACATTGTTACTATGCTTTTATCTTATTCTCTACAAATGCAACACTTCAAAATCATTGTCTCTACAATTATGATTTCCCCCTCAGTAGTTATATGCATGACTATATGCACTACAATTGTCATCTCAAATGCTTCAGTGTACTATACACTATAGTACAGATGATTTAATATGCTCAATCATATTATACTTGATAAGTAACATTAAACTACTCCATTTAACACTGAATCTATTTGATTCCACACATACAATCTATTCTACTTGTTTACAAACCTTTGGTGCTCCCATCTGAGCATACCAAATGCAAATCGTCTTGTCCTGAAGACTACAATCACTTTATACAACAAGAAATGCTACAATACTTGTAACCAGAACATACTATCTACAAGGACCCAGACACACCTGTCTAAGCATCCCAAACACACATTGATTTATTAAAATAACTTTGGACAGATTAGTTGCTTTAAATGCAATGAGTACCCAGCAATACTATATCCAAACACTGAACTACTTCATCTTACACTACAGAGATACGTTATAATAATAACATCTCACATAACAAACAAACATTTGATATTATATCAATAATACAAATGATTAATACTATAAACAAAAAGAATAATGCTAGCAAAGCATAATAATAATATAAAGAAATACTATTGTGAACATACAATTAATCTAATAATGATTAGTCAAACAAACAAAACGAAAACAAGAGTATAAATGCTACTAAAGCATAATAACTCAAATATAAAAACAATTTATACTATCACAAACACATAGTCACAATAAATAACATATATTTACTATATACAAAGATATTGTATAGATATACGAATGTATACAATGATATAATAAAATATATTGTATAGATATATGAATATACAAACATACAAAGTAATAATAATGTATTCAAATGCATAAAACTATTAATTACTAAATAATGCAAAGTTATATACAAATACAATTGAACAAACACATAATAATGATAAAAACAATTAATAAAACATACAAAACAATGTTGCAAACATTTGAAACATATAATAACAAGCATATATACTTATACAAAGTATTAAATTAAATTAAACCATAACACTACAAACAAAGAAACAAAATAATGATGCATATATACATAATATCAACATTATAAACTATACAGATGAATACATATCTTATACTTCACACAATTACTATTACAATGCGAAAATCGAACAAACAATAGTTACAAATACATTGTAACAATATAATGTATCAATAAGATATACATGATAACAAAGTATTAAGTTAATACAATCAATACAAACAGTTTAAACAATATAAACATATTTTGGACACATTGAAAAACTATCATTAACATACAAAATGTTATAAACAATTTAATGTCACTTAAAAACTTGACAAAATACAATAATACAGATGTAAAACAAAATAACTAATGCTACAAAACATTAGAGCCTAACATTGGATAGTCTGAAGGGCCAAGCAACAGAAAGAACACTGCTGCCAAGTACACAAAAGACAGACAAACGTCAGAATGAAATCCAAAGAAACAAACATAAGTTTGGAACTCGATTGGACACTTCACTAGTGATTAAACTCAATGTGTGACAGATTTAATCAATCACTACAAACAGTAGAAAGATATTTATTCACAAAGAATATATCTATGATTAATAAATAACAAATATCATTAACTATTCAAAGTTCAAACAATATCATAACAGTGTATTCTTCATTAACAGCCTTACTTAAAGCTTGCACTCATCACAAAAGAATAAAGATTAATAAACAGAACAGAAACAAAACACTATAGCTCAAATACTTTTGTCATCAAACAGAAGACAAATGATACTGAGTGAATCAAAATAATGTATCACAATGTATGCAAATATAACAGACAAAATATGCAAACTTAACCTTGCTAAACAATACAATAGATTATATTTATCCAAATAACAAACTATTCAGACATACACATAATAATCAAACGAAATACACAAGCATACATACAATTTATTTGAGTATAAACTTGAATAACAATCAGTATAATGCCCAAAAGAATTAATAATTAAATTGGACAAAGATAACAAATAACATTGAAATTATTAAACAAAACACATTTATGTATTCACATACAAATGCTTAAATGAATAATAAAATGACAAAAACGTACAAACGAATCAATTATACACGAAAGCCAATTGCTCAAAGCAAACCTTCTTAAATTGAAGGGGAGTAATAACAGTATATATTCACAAAACATAAAACATAACAAACAAACGATTGAAACATAGCAAACGATTAAATGATGCAGAAATATTGACTATGTCACTATTTAACCCTACACATCCTATAAAACATATTTACAAAACAATCTGTTGAATCTGAAATGATTCTAATGTCTAAAACGTATATTTGATGTTGTAAAAACACTTATATTACAGACAGCAAGAGACACTTTCTCTAGAATCTTTGATGGTCATACTATACAGAACACTATTGAATGTATTACAAACAAATATACTATGGAGCATATACCTAAACACAGAGAAGTACACTACATGCAACAATGTTGAGCAGAAAAGCATCTCTAGTACATAACAAACTATACAGAACTATTGAACAGAACTATGTCTTCTACAACAGAACATATGTTACATTGAAAATAATGATTATGCATCATGCAAAACTTCCAATACTTATTCCCTAACATGCAGGACATAATAGCAAATAAACAATTAAATAAACGAAATAATATTCAGATGTATAACTGGGAAATAATCCAGGCAAGCCAAAAAATAGCACATATTCTCAAAGCAATCTACACTAGATGTGTGAAGCACTTGCTAAAGTTAATTAAAAGAAGTAACAGATGTAACAGTAATCAAAACATTAATCCTTTTGAATAAAACAAGATAACATTAATCATAATGAACAAAAATGAGCAATACACTCAAATTAAACAAAATAAATTCATATTTCATAACAAACACATGCATATATTCAGCAAATAAAGCAAATATAATAATTAAAACAATATTAAACAGAATTTGATACAAAATAAACAATAAACAAACGAATATTACAATATACAATGAAAAATAGAACTGCAAAACATGCTATTTCATCTATCTACAAAATAAAAACAACAAACACGTATTATAATTGTGCAAAGTAATATATTAATCAAATAAACATTACACAACAATAATAAAAACATTATCACAACAATAAAACAATACAAACATACAAATAACATTATAGTTTGTAAAGTTGAAGGACACATTAATTGATAATGAACACAATGCACACATATATTGATATTAAATATATCTATTGCAAAACAGTGAAACAATATGAATGTACCATATGTTTAAAACATAAATAATGTGCCTAAACAGACTTACAGACAGTCAGATGATAAAATAAAACAAATAACAATGAATAAAACCTCAATTGACCTTAATATGAAGTAATCTGACATATCATAAATGATATTATGAATTGCAAACAATACAATACTTCAATATAAAGGTATAGAACTATTATTAAATGCTTAAAAGGTATGAATACGAAACAAATGCAAACAAAGATGATACATGATAAATAGAGGACATTATAATAACATTGACAGCACATTTTACAGGCATGATTCAACAGTTTCATTACAAAAGTAAAAGTGGAAAAACTACTAGTAACACAATTCAAATGTGCAAAAATACAAATGAACAATGAACAAATTAATAACACACACACTGTTATTAAATATAGTATTAACTATACAAATGAAACGATACGAACGAATTACAATGATAATTACACTTTGAGTGTAAGAATACAAAACGAATTACATGTATAATAATACGAATACAAATGGAACGAATAACAGAACAACTGCAGAACAACACAGTATAATAAAATAAACATACTATGATACAAAACAAACAATATGACATGAAAAACGAATGAAACGAAATTATATCATATCATATTATATTGTGAACAAGAAAAATACTATCATATGAATGATAAAACATTATAGTAATGACTATAATAGTAATAATAATAAAACTATGAACGAACAAATGCTAAAGAGATCCTGCAGCTCTCTTAGCAATCATAATTGAATTAACAATCGATTTATTACATTGAACATAATAATAATACATTGGACGAATGTAACACTTACAGTGGACTTAATATACGAAGCAAACGAAACATTTACATTGTGAATGTAAATGATATTAGTGAAAACAACAGACGAACACATATTAAACATTATATTAGTCTGATCAACTAGTATAAGTTTGAAGGGGAGTGTTAACATTTATTTTGGATAAATGTGTCATATGTCTCAAATCACACAAACGTCTTGCAAATATATGCTATTACTGAGACATGTCTTCTGAGACATACATCTGAGACATACAATATTAGATAGCATATATATTACTTTAATCTAAGGATGATGAAGCTCATCACAAACTATACAGTTGACTTGTATTAACACCTACACACTATGAGCAGAGTCTACTGAACCCCTACTAGTGTGACTAACTCTTAGTATCTTTGTGAGCAGCATGCAAACCTACAGAAGAATATTTCCTATTGTTTAGGAAACATTGTAACCTCAACACACTAACAGTTTTCAATTGAGAGGAGCTTAAGGAGATCATAGCTTTCTCTAGAGCTATTCACAATAATTCTCTCAACCCTACTATACAACTCTCAGAGTATTATCTCATTGTATTACACTTGTATAACTTCTACATTCCTTCTTATACAAGACTAAGTCTGCTACCACTATTCTAAGACTGTATTCAATATACTAAGATGATACAAGTGTCTCAGAACTTTGTATACTGTAAGAACATAGCTTCAAACTAAGGTAAATACACATATATTCTATATTATATTATTACAAGCATATATACCTTACTATTGTACTTAGGAGCAAAGTATAGAGCTGAGCAAATCAACAATAGAACTACTATATTCTACTCACACAACTGTAAATGTTCTCAGATTGTTTTACAATTGCTCTCAACATCTACCAATCTTACTTCAGTCCTTAATATGAGTGCTCTGAACTCATTCAACCCTCAAAATATTACTCTACTGTTGAATCTGTTGCTTTCCACTCAATCCAATAGTCATTCTGACCAATCTACTGTGAGTTCCACCAGTTCTACTATAGAACACATTCAATCTGAACCAGAACATACTCAGTCTACTACAGGACTGATTGAAGACACATTCATAACTGTAGAGAACATCCTAGTATAATAGTACTAAACTTTGTAGTAAGTTACTTAACATTTTTAGTTGTTTTTCTTATTATTATTACATTTATTCTAGTACTAACTCTCTTAGTATTTAGGATTAAATGCTGGAGGGCAAGTGTAACAATTGTACTACCTACACATTTGTACTACATGTGTTGTAAGTGTATATGGGTGTTTTCTTTTTGTTCACTAGACTACCCTGTATCCTACTACATGTGTATATGTATATATAAAGGGTTTTCAAGCTAAGGGTTAGAGGATTCTTTCTCCTTCTTAGTGCTCAATTACTAGGTTATCCTAGTCAGTAGTTGAGTATACTGGTAAAGAGAGAATCTTTACATAAGGCTAGTATACCTATCCTTACACAAGTATAGTAAACAAGACTAGAAGTGTACTAGTAAGAACAAGAGAGGAAAGAGTATTAGATGAGAGGCAAAGACTGTTGTAAAGAGTAGTAGTAAGCTAGATGAATAAGGTCAGAAGTGTATCTGTAAGGACTAAAGAGGTAGAGACAAGGACTAGATTGTAGACAGAGTGTAAGAGAGATGTTGTAAGAATCAAGTGTAGAGACAACAAGAATCAGTTGAGTCTAGTAAGAATACTGAGTATAAGTAGATTATATAGAAGGATGTTAGAAGCTGTCAGATTAGAGTAGTATTGAGTAAAGAAGTATTAGATAGGTACTACAGTCAGTAACAACAAGGCTAGAAGTGTACTAGTCAGACTAGTAATAGTAAGACTGAACAACAAGTTAGAGACTAAGTACTTACTAGACTAGGGAGCTATTATAAATGTGATACACAAAGATGTTTAGAAACACTTGAGAGTACTGAAGGAGCAAGTGTGGACAAACCTCAGGCTAGTGAATGTAGGATCAATTGTGATCAAAAGTGTTATTCTATAACTTAAGGTGTTAGTAGGTAGAATATTAATAGTAATACTAGTTTATATAGTAAAGGATACTATATTTAATATAATAATTAAGAGACTGTTCTTTGTATTAACTGAGTGTGAGACAAAGGATTTTAAGGACAGTAATCAGATTTTAACTTTGACAGATCTAGTAGATTAGAATCAGAAGTGTTAGGTTGAGACCTAAGCAACTGTTAGATGAAACCTACTACTTACTACTACTACCATTTATATTAGAGTTGGAGAGGATTAGTCTGGCAAGCTTTTAGCCTTAGTACAGGTTACATTCTCCTTACTCTAACCTTCCCTTATACTCCTTTCTTTTATAGACACTTATTCTTACTTGAGGCTCACACTCTTTGTTTCTTTATCTTACTTTAACTGATACCTTTTATCCTTACCTATACTCCTTATACTTACACTTTCTTATTACTTTTTAAAGCAAGTGACTGAGGACAGTTACTATTTAAAACTTAGAGAGGTAAAGAGTTCTGATTTTAGTTATAATCAGATCTTCTTGATTTTATTTATTTCTTTAGATTACATAATCACTTTCTTCATATAGTTAGTTCTTTCCTATTTAGAATAGAGTTGAGTTTTGACTAGAGCCTACAATAATACTAGAGGGAATAAGTCTACTAAAACCTTGCCTCACAGTAGAATAATCTAAAGAGAAGCTTAAGACTAAGTAATAACTAGTTCTAAAATTAGGTATAAGTAACTAATACTTTAATAAGAGTTAGTAATAAAGGTGATCAGGTCTAGAAACCTGACATTAAGTATACTTAAGTGTTCTAATGTTTAATTCCTTAATTAGGAGTATACAGGCTAGCCTTGTATACTATAGTACTTGTCCTTATTCTAAAACATTTCTTCCTCTTATACTTATTATATGTTCTGTTTCCTATAATACTAATACTATTTAGTCCTATAAAGTCCTTTACAAAATTGTCTTATAGTAACTCAAGTAAGAAAATTGTATGTTCAAACCTGTAAATTGTATACTCAAAAAGTATGTACACAATATAATGTGTATACTGTCAGCAACAGTGTAGAGGGGACCCGAAGGCTCAGCAAGGGGACCCAGGCTACAACTATCCTACACAACAGAAATACAGAATGCAAGCACTGGAATGTAGTCAGAACTTGCAGAACAGGCAGAGAGAGAGAGTGAGACAAGAGTAGAGTATATAGAGTGAGCCTAAGAGTACAGGACTACCTGGAGTAGACAAGATCAAGACTACAGGACCAGTCTGATCTTGTATGCCTATATATACTAACTACACAAGAGCACTCAGGGAGCATGAGCCCCTAAGAATGATAAGCCACAAAGAATGAAAGAAAGGAATGTCAAAGATAAAGGTACAAAGAATGAAGGGATGGACAAAGGGTAAGAGACCATAGAATGAACAGAGAATGAAGGAGTGGCCAAAGGAATAGAATGATGAAGTAAGGAAGGGTAGTGGTAAGAGTCAGCATGCATATAGTCCATAGACAGCACCTCTGAGGGATGGAAGTCCTGAGTTCCAGTACAGAAGGGTGCAGAACCCTCAGAACTGAAGGTAAGAGAGTAGAGAATTGTAACATCACCCCTCCTCTAAAACCAATCGTCCTGATTGGTGAACATTAGGCTTGGTCAGCAGCTCAGGCATAGGTTAGAATGGTAGGGTTTGGAAATCTGTGAGGCAGAGTTGATGCAGAGCACCTGGATGAAGTTGATAGAAGTCTCAGATTGCCTTAGCAGTATGGGTGAGATTCTCAGCAGGTTCCCAAGTGTGTTCTTCAACTGGGTATCC
>NW_006760386.1:8426933-8463016 GCF_000271605.1 Fomitiporia mediterranea MF3/22
GAATGTCAAAGATAAAGGTACAAAGAATGAAGGGATGGACAAAGGGTAAGAGACTATAGAATGAACAGAGAATGAAGGAGTGGCCAAAGGAATAGAATGATGAAGTAAGGAAGGGTAGTAGTAAGAGTCAGTATGCATATAGTCTATAGACAGTGCCTCTGAGGGACAGAAGTCCTGAGTTCCAGTATGGAAGGGTGCAGAACCCTCAGAACTGAAGGTAAGAGAGTGGAGAATCATAACATCACCCCCCCTCTAAAACCAATTGTCCTGATTGGTGAACATTAGGCTTGGTCAGTGGTTTGGGCATAGGTTGGAATGGTAGGGTTTGGAAATCTGTGAGGTGGAGTTGATGCAGAGCACCTGGATGAAGTTAATAGAAGTCTTGGATTGCCTTAGCAGCATGGGTGAGATTCTCAGCAGGTTCTCAAGTGTGTTCTTCAACTGAGTATCCCTTCTAGTGGATAAGGAACTTGAGTTTTCTGCACACCAGCTTGGCATCTGCTACATACTCTACTTTGTATTCCAGTTCAGAACTGATGAGTTCTGGTAGAGGTGGTGGGGGTCTTTGTTGCAAAGGAAAACCTGGATCATAGTATTGAGACAGTAGAACCTTGTTAAACACTGAGTGTATGTGCTTCCATGTTGCTAGAAGTTGGAGTTTGTAGGCAGAGGCACTGACCTTCTTTTCAATAACAAAGGGTCCAAAGTACTTGTTGTCCAACTTCTTCATTGGGCAATCTGTGGTCAGGTTAGTGGCTTCCAGCATAACTTTGTCACTAGGCTGGTAATCCTTGGCCACAGACCTCTTCCAATCATAGTTCTGCTTCATGACCTGTGCTGCCTTTTCCAAAAGAGCTTGTGCATCCTCCCTGGTTCTGTGCATCCATTCTACAAAGTCTGTTACAGATTCAGAACTACTGTTCTGGTTTGGAACTGTCCCCTGGTATGAATGTCTCCTATGATTGAGGAAGAACAGGGACTGTCCTGTTGTAGAGTGTTGCCAGTTATTGTACACAAATTCTGTCAGAGCTAGCCATTCAGACTAATCTGATTACTGATGATTGATGAACATCTGGAGGTAGAGCTTGATCTCCTGATTGACTCACTCAGTTTGACCATCAGTCTGTAGGTGATAGGCAGTGGAAGGGTTCCCTTGAATTCCAAGAAGTGTATACAAGTCCTACATGAATTTTGACTTGAATTGTAGTCTACAATCATGAATGAGCTTCTGAGAGAGTCTGTGCAACCAGAAGATGTGATCCTGATAAATGTATGCCATGCCTTCAGAAGTGAGTTCTGTTTGGGTCAGAACCATGTGGACTTGCTTGGAGAATCAGTCAACAATCACACAGATAGTATTGTAACCCTAAGACTTGGGTAGCTTGCCAATCAGGTCTACTAAGACTTCTTCCCAAGGGTGATCTAGGATTCAATACAGATGTAGGGGAGCCTGAACCCTTGTCTGGTGGGCCTTAGTCTGTTGGCACATATCACAACCAGTCACATACTTCAGGATTTCCCTCTACATTCCAGGCTACCAGTAGTTCTGAGTGATGAGTTCCTGTGTTTTGTGTTAGCCCAGATGTCCTACAGTTAGATTGTTGTGATGAGCTCAGACAATGTCCTCCCACAGTTTCCAATCCTTTAGAACATACAGTTGGCCTTCCTAGTAAACCTGTCCATCCTTATCCTCCTCCCAATCCCTAGCCTGCTTCTCCAGTTGCTTCACTACAACCCAGTCCTGTGTGTGTCTCAGAGCTTACTGTATGCAGGTGATAAAGTCAACATCCTTGGATTTGAGTCAGATCTCTCAGATTGTCTCAGACACAAAACAGGAATTGTCTAGGAGAATGAGATTTTTGTTATCATTCTCCCCCCTTTCATAACCTACTTGTCTTGAGAGTAAATTGGCTTTTGTCATTTGTGTTCTAGGTTTGTGGGTCAGCACAAAGTCAAAGTCCTACAGTTCTAACATCCAGTAGGCTTGACAGTGGTTGAGCTTCTGGGGAGCCTGGAAGTACTAGAGATTAAAGTGATCACTCTAAATCTCAAACTTCTGTACAGTACTGAGGAGATATTGATGCCACTCTTCTAGGGAACAGACAATTGTGAGGAGTTCCTTGTCATAGATAGGGTAGTTCCATTCTGTTGTGGAGAGGGATTCTGATTGGAACACTATCAGACACTACTTTCTGTCAATGAACTGGGACAGTACTGCTCCATTTGCAAAGTCAGAAGAATTGGCTTTGACTCAGAACTTGTCTACAACTGTCAGAACTACTAATACAGGCTCACTAGTAATGGCCTGCTTGAGGGACTCAAACACAGACTACTGCTGATCATCCTATTGCTAAGGAACATCCTTGCTAGTGAGATTGTGAAGGGGCTGGGCAATGGTACTGAAGCCTCAAATGAAGTGTTGGTAGTAGTTTACAAACCCAAGGAACACTTGGACCTGTTTCAGGTTCCAAGGTTGTGGCCAGTTCCAAACTGTAGTCACCTTTGCTGGATCCATACAGACCTTGCCTCCACTAATCATGAAGCCTAGATAATCCACTAACTCCTGTGTAAAAGAGTACTTTGCTTCTTAGAGGAACAGTTTATTATCTTGGAGCTGTTGTAGAACTGCTTGGATCAGTCAGTAATAGTGCTTGACTGTCTGGGTGAAGATCAGAATGTCATCCAGATACACACTAATGTGCCCCAAGTCAATCAGATCTGTAAGGATGTGATTCATAAATGACTGGAATGTTGTAGGTGAGTTGGTTAGTCTGAAGAACATTACAGTCAGTTTGTACAATCCACAATTGGTTTGGAACACAGCCTTCCACTCATCTCTGTCTCAGATCTGAATATTATTGTATCCCTATTAAATGTCCAACTTAGTGAAAACCCTGAATGTATGTGTCTTATCAATGAGCTCCTGAATCAGGGGGAGCAGGTACTTGTTTTTGACAGTACCCTCATTGAGACAACAATAATCCTAGACTAGGTAGAGCTTCCCATCTTTCTTTTTGACAAAGAAGAAAGGGGAGGCTATAGGGGACTTTGAGGGTCAGATCTGGCTGTTCTGAAGATTCTCCTGAAGGAACTTGTTGAGTGCCTCCTGCTTGTCTCTGTTGAGCAGGTAGACCTTGCAATCCTTGGGTTGGAAACCCTTGGTCAATTCAATTGTATGGTCCCAGAGACAGTGTTCAGGAAGCTGGTCAAATTCCTCTTTACTGAAGACTTTAGGGAACTCTTGGACAAAATCCAGCAGGCTGAGTCTGTGTGTGTTCTAGAGTAGAGTTGTTCTGAGGGGGTTCTGGACTGGTTCTGTCTCAGACATCCTTTAGATTGACTCTATTCTGTATCAACTAGAATATGTATCCACATATCTATCCTAGTTGAAGAAGAACAACCAGTCACCTTCATTGGAACTGTTGGTAACATTGGAAGCATTTGTATCCACTCAGAACAGTGGTGTAAGGTAGCTGTAAGACTTGGGACACTGATTGAACACAAGTGTCTGCTCTAACTAGTCAATAGTAGGGTTGTGAGCCTTGAGCCATTCAAATCTGATGAAGACATCTGTCTTTCTGAGGTTAGTAACTCCAAACTCAATGCTTTCCTCATGATCCTAAATAGTCATCTGTAGTTGGACAAACTCAGTGATCCAACCATTCTGGTTCAGGGTTCTGTCTGTATTGTATACCAGGATTGGAAGTGGAACACAT
The DNA here is from genome assembly GCF_000271605.1 of Fomitiporia mediterranea MF3/22. NCBI lineage: Eukaryota > Fungi > Basidiomycota > Agaricomycetes > Hymenochaetales > Hymenochaetaceae > Fomitiporia > Fomitiporia mediterranea. Next base: position 8,430,650 of record NW_006760386.1, read on the forward strand.
TGAGTAGGGAGGTGGTGTTCCTACACAAAGGCCTCATTGATACACAAACTGGTGCATCCACTGTCTACCAGAGCTGTTGTTTGAATCTGGCAGGATCCTGAGAAGGGAGCTAAGAGGACAGGGATCTAGAGCTAGTGCTTGGAACATCCTCAGATGAACTGCTACTTGTTCTGAAGGGAACATACAGCTTGCACAGCCTTGTTGTCTGAGAGGGTAAGTATATACACTAACATTTCCTCATTAACCTCTCTCCTTCAACAAGGACAGACCCATGTCCTCAGCTGTGAACTCAGCTGAGGCCATCCCTGCTTGATACTACAGACAAACTACTAAGTAGTGAACAGGGCTGGGTAACATTCTGAACATTCTGAGATCTTGGAACACAGAAGTAGTAGGTCAGATTGTACAGATTTAGACTCAGATGAAGTACAAAGAGAAGAATCAAAAGAATCAGAAGAAATAGGAGAACTATCTACTTTTGTTTTTGACTTTTTTCTTTCTAATAAATAATTTTGTTGATTTATTTTTTCTACTTTTTCTGCTTTTTCTACTTTTCTTACTTTATTTACTTCTAATCCTACAGTGTTCATTGAATCAAAAGTGGCCATTAAAAAATCCGAGTCATAGCTCTTCAGTACTACATTCACTGTTAGGCCTCTACAAAATCCTGGGGTACATAGTCAGAGTCTAGGAGTTCTGAGGTGACTTCTGGATTTGTAGAAAAGGCTTCTTACTACAAATCCTGCTTGTCACTCGTTATTACTCTAATGACCTGACAGATATGCTGTTGCTTCTGTAGACAGTCCTTAATTTGGTGCCTACAAAAAACTTCTCTAGACACTCTAAACATTTTTTAGAACAATATTAAATCTTTTATACTAAAAATGTATTCATATTTTAATAAGAGGGTAAGAAGTATATGTTACGATTCTCCACTCTCTTACCTTCAGTTCTGAGGGTTCTGCACCCTTCTGTACCAGAACTCAGGACTTCCGTCCCTCAGAGGCACTGTCTATGGACTATATGTGTGCTGACTCTTACTACTACCCTTCCTTACTTCATCATTCCATTCCTTTGGCCACTCCTTCATTCTCTGTTCATTCTATGGTCTCTTACCCTTTGTCCATCCCTTCATTCTTTGTACCTTTATCTTTGACATTCCTTTCTTTCATTCTTTGTGGCTTATCATTCTTAGAGGCTCATACTCCCTGAGTACTCTTGTGTAGTTAGTATATATAGGTGTACAAGATCAGACTGGTCCTGTAGTCTTGATCTTGTCTACTCTAGGTAGTCCTGTACTCTTAGGCTCACTCTATATACTCTACTCTTGTCTCACTCTCTCTCTCTGCCTGTTCTGCAAGTTCCAACTACATTCTAGTGCTTGCATTCTGTATTTCTGTTGTGTAGGATAGTTATAGCCTGGGTCCCCTTGCTGAGCCTTCAGGTCCCCTCTACACTGTCACTGACATTAGATTAAGACTACCCATTACTACCCTACAACTCTCCTACGTTTTGGGCATTAGTACTCACTGTTGCATCAATCTCTTTCCTTTATCCTGACCCTTTTACATTCTTAAATTTTAAACTTTCTAAACCCTTTTAAACTTTTGCCACCCTTCTTCTATTCATTACCCCTTTTAGTTTAGTGCTGATCCCTTTGTAGTGTAGACATAGACCCTACTATACTGACTGCCACCCCTACTGTCCTGCCAGATCAGTAGTTACAAGCAGAACTAGCTCAATATGTGTAGACCTCCATCCAAGAGGCCTTTGCCAACCACATGCCCCTAGCCCCTTTAGAACCTGTTCCAATTGTTCTGGAAGTTGCAACCTGTTCCAGAAAGAAAGTACATGTAGCCTACCCTTTAGACTTCAATAGGTAGCACTTCAAGGACTTCCAGCACCAAGTCAAACTATACATGGCTGCTGCTTCAACCAATCTATCCTCAGATCTTGATTGTGTCCTATTTGTCCTCTCCTTCATGAAGGAAGGCAACACAGCCACCTGGGCCCAGAACTGGATCAAAGGTCATTGGATTGGAAGCCTGATCCAACTTCAGAATAACAAGTTGTACTCAGAATTCATGGGGCAGCTCCATGCTTCCTTTATCAATCTGAATGAGAAGCACAATGTGCAGAACAAGCTTGTGTCTCTGTAACAGGGCAAACGTTCTGCCAATGCCTTCTTTCAGGAGTTCAATATCCTAGCCTGGAAGGTAGGATTCATACTTGGGTTTAATAATGTCCTCATCAGAATGCTTGAAAAAGCTCTTCACCTGGAACTGGTTGATAAGATTCTCAGAATGATGCTGGAACTAGTCACCTATACTGAGTGGAAGACACACACTATCTCCTTTGACCAAGCCACAGCTTGGATACATTAAGTCTGTACAGAATGCTTGTACATGTGTCTGACTCCAACAGTTCTGAGCCCTCAGATTGATCCACCTGTAATTCACAATCAATCTATTCTAATAGACATTGGAGAAGCCTGAAAGTAAGGAGCATGCTTTACCTGTAGAAAGTCAGTGATTGTGTACTTGAAACTGATTGTAACTATTTATTCCTAGAGTGAATTAAACTGTATTATTGTTTAATAAGTGTCTTTAAACTTTCTAATACTTAATATCTCTCTAAAGGATTAAAATATTATTCTTGTATACTCAAATAGTCTGTTTAATCATTCCTAATCTACTATTACTCTAATATTCACTAGCTGTATGTATATTACCTTCACTTTCCCTTAAAGTAGTGTAATAATATGTTTAGACAGATTAAGTAGATTATATAGGTTTTAAACCTGTTCTTTAGCTTAAAGTCACCCTCTAAGCTTCTGTACTTTGTTCTATATAATGTGTATCCATTCTTAGTCTTAATATTGTCTTACTATCATTCTTATACAAAGATTGTAATGGTTTTATATTCTATAGATTGTAATTGTCCTCCTGTAGCTTGAATAACTCAATTCTTACTATGTAACCTAAGAATAAGTATAGTAGTGTATTTGTTTGAGTGTTTGTAATGTTTATAATACATTTAATAAAGTATCCTGAGCTTATTCTAATGAATCCTGACTGTCTGAAAGTGTATTTTGTAATGTAATACCTTATATTCTACTATAGATACAATGTATACTATAGATTCTTATACTTTGAGCTGGTCTTAATGTTTACTAGTAGATTTTTATTATAAACTAAGTTGTCTTAATGTATAATATCCAATTGTACCTTATAGAATGTTGTTCTATACAAATTCCTTTAATCATACTTATTATAGACTGTATCTTCAATCCTAAAGCTAGAAATGTCTGTTCTAATATTGTAGAATTAATATACCTGAATGACTAAACATTCTCCTAGTTTGTTAGAATCAAAATATCTCTCAGTGTCTAATAATAATACTTATAAACAGAAGATTAATGTATAATAAGTATAACTACTTGTACAATTTACTATTTGTATTACCCTATTGACTGTAACACTGTTTAGCTAGTTGTATTTTGATTTCCTAACATTCTCAGGTCCTTTCCTAATATTCTATACTTTATAGTATATTTGTAGTATTTTAGATACATGGAAACACTACTTGAATACATGTTTCTTTCTATTTTCCAAGTACTATTTGTATTTATAGTCTTGTAAAAACCTTTCTACACTGTATACCTGTACTTTCAAGTATAAAATGTTATTATATATACTATACAACTGTTTATACCTTAATATACATATTTGGTACTGTTTTATACAGTTCTGAATGTTTACTGTACTATTCCTTAGTTCTGTAATACTATAAAGTCTTAAATATAATGAATTTGCCTTTTCAAATGTATAGTTTGTATGCCTGAACTTGTATTCTGTTACAAAACACTCTAGTTCTGTTACTGAATCCTTAGTATTACTTTCATAAATTATTCAAATTAATAAAACATGTAGAAAACTATTAGATATCTTATAATCTGTCTTATAGTCATTATTTAATGTTAATTCTATATAGTTCTTACTGTCCAAGTTGTCTACTAACTCATTTATAGTAGAGTAATTAATACTGACATTACTAGATAATAAGCTATTATTCTGTACATTATTCAATCTAATCATATTACAAGTAGGACAATTTCTAACTAAGTGATTTTCTTGTTTACAAATAAAACATAGTCCTTTTACTCTTATTTCATTCAATTTTGATTAAGAATAATGCTTAAAACCTATAGTATATGTTCTCTAATAGTTCCTTACTTTTAATAGTACTAGTCCTTATTTCCTAATTAGAACAGTACTAGTAGAGTACTAAACACTAAGCTTAAAGACTGTAAAACACACAAAGACTGACAGGACAAAGGTATCTTTGTTACAGTTAGTAAACAAGAACTTGAGTACATAATAAGATACACCTTTGTTACAGTTAGTAAACAAGAACTAGTACAACAAAGGTGTAGACATAAGCTTTATATACTAGAGAAGAAAAGAAAGGTGGTTCAGACTAAAGAAATGTGTAATACAAGTGAAAAAGGAAACTATATGTATGGCTCAGAATCAGAACTAAGAATGAGTAGCTTAGGGCTTAGAACTAGGAACTATATATATAGTATAAGACTGTATAAGAGAGTTCTAGAATAGAACTCTAAGAACTGTAGTAAGCTATATAGTAGGCTTACACTAATACTTAATACTATTGTTTATTCTTTCCTTTAGTATTTACACTACTTGTATATATAGTATCCTAACTAGAGTTACTATAATTAGAATTATTACTTTTACTATTCTATAGAGTGTCTTAATTGTTTCCTAAATTATTAGAACTATCTGTATACAAATAATTGTTCTGAGAATCATTACTATATTCTTACAGATTGAAATATTGTTTAGAGTCTTTGTACTATTTGATTCTTATAGATTCATTTACTTTCTTAATACTTTTAAACCTATTCTTAAAGATTGAGTAGTCTACTGTGTTTAGATTCAAGTAATCTAAAAAAAAAATTGTAATTGCTTCTAGTATTTAGAATTCAATCTATACTATACTTGTCTAGTCAATTCTCTCTGAAAAATGTCTTCTAGATTTGTAGCTTTTATCTTAAGATTATACAAATAATCCTGAATATTCTTATTACCTTGTTTTAAAGTATTAAACTCTTTCTATAGTATTTTGGTAAAGTTAGAAGGGAAACAAAAGTTTATAAGTCCTCTAAAGAAGTAAGCAAGTGTCTATCTATACTTATAGTTTACAATCTTTTACAAATAGAAATTCATTACTTTTTGTTATAGTTCTCTACTCTTACAACCTCAGTTCTACAGGTTCTGCACCCTTCTGTACTAGAAGTTGAGACTTCTGTCCCTTGGGAGTACTATCTATAGATGTTAACATTTATTTCAGATAAATGTGTCATATGTCTCAAATCATGCAAACGTCTTACAAATATACACTATTGCTGAGACATGTCTTCTGAGACATACATCTGAGACATACAATATTAGATAGCATATATATTACTTTAATCTAAGGACAATGAAGCTCATCACAAACTACACAGTCAACTTGTATTGACACCTACACATTATGAGCAGAGTCTACTGAACCCCTACTAGTGTGACTTACTCTTAATATCCTTGTGAGTAGTGTGCAAACCTACAGAAGAATATTTCCTATCATTTAGGAAACTTTGCAACCTCAACATGCTAACAGGTTATGAGCCTTACACTCCCTGCTCATATCTACATTGTTACTATGCTTTTATCTTACCCTCTACAAACACAATGCTTTGAAATCATTGTCTCTGCAATTATGATTTCCCCCTCAGTAGTTATATGCATGACTATATACACTACAATTGTCATCTTGAATGCTTCAGTGTACTATACACTATAGTACAAATGATTAGATACACTCAATCATATTATACTTGATAAGTAACATCAAACTACTTCATTTAATGCTGAATCCACTTGATTCTACATGTACAATCTATTCTACTCGTCTACAAACCTTTGGTGCTCCCATCTGAGCATACCAAATGTGAATCATCTTGTCCTGAAGACTACAATCGCTTTATACAACAAGACATGCTACAATACTTGTAACCAGAACATACTATCTACAAGGACCTAGACACACCTGTCTGAGCATCCCAAACATGCATTGATTTATTAAAATAACTTCAGACAGATTAGTTGCTTTAAAATGCAATGAGTACCCAGCAATACTATATCCAAACACTGAACTACTTCATCTTACACTACAGAGATACATTATAATAATAACATCTCACATAACAAACAAGCATTTGATATTATATCAATAATACAAATGATTAATACTATAAACAAAAGAATAATGCTAGCAAAGCATAATAATAATATAAAGAAATACTATTGTGAACATACAATTAATCTAATAATGATTAGACAAACAAATAATACAAAACCAAGAGTATAAATACTACTAAAGCATAATAACTCAAATATAAAAACAATTTATACTATCACAAACACACAGTCATGATAAATAACATATATTTACCAAATACAAATATATTACATAGATATACAAACGTATACAATAAAATAATAAAATATATTACATAGATATATGAATATACAAATGTACAAAGTAATAATAATGCATTCAAACACATAAAACTATTAATTACTAAATAAACACAAAGTTATATACAAATACAATTGAACAAACACATAATAATGATAAAAACAATTAATAAAATTATGAAACAATGTTACAAACATTCTAAACATATAACAACAAACATATATACTTATACAAAGTATTAAATTAAATTAAACCATAATGTTACAAATGAAGAAATGATATAATAATGTATATATGCATAATATTGACATTATAAACTATACAGACGAATACATATCTTATACCTTGCACAATTACTATTACAATGCAAAAATCAAACAAACAATAGTTACAAATACATTGTAACAATATAATGTATCAATAAGATATACATGATAACAAAGTATTAAGTCAATACAATTAATACAAACAGTTTAAACAATATAAACATATTTTGGATGCATTGAAAATATCATTAACATACAAAATGTTATAAACAATTAAATGTCACTTTAAAACTTGACAAAATACAATAATACAGACACAAAACGAAATAACTAATGCTACAAAACATTAGAGCCTACATCAGATAGTCTGAAGGGCCAAGCAACAGAAAGAACACTGCTGCCAAGTACACAAAAGACAGACAAACGTCAGAACAAAACTAAAAGAAACAAACATAAGTTTGGAACTCAATCAGACACTTTACTAATAATTAAACACAATGTGTGACAGATTTAATCAATCACTACAAACAGTAGAAAGATATTTATTCACAAAGAAAATATCTATGATCAATAAATAACAAATATCATTAACTATTTGAAGTTCAAACAATATCATAACAGTGTATTCTTCATTAATAGTCTTGCTTGAGCTTGCACCCATCACAAAAGAATAAAGAAAAATAAACAGAACAGAAACAAAACACTATAGCTCAAATACTTTTGTCATCAAACAGAAGACAAATGATACTGAGCAAAACAAAATAATGTACTACTCAATGTATGTAAATATAATGAACGAAATACACAAACATAACATTGCCAAACAATACAATGGATTATAATCATCCAAATAACAAACTATTTGGACGTATACACAATAATCAAACAAAATACACAAGCATACATACAATTTATTTGAGTATAAACTCGAATAACAATCAGTATAATGCCCAAAAGAATTAATAACTAAATCAGACAAAGATAACAAATAACATTGAAATTATTAAACAAAACACATTTATGTATTCACATACAAATGCTTAAACAAATAATAAAATGATGAAAATGTACAAACAAATCAATTATACACAAAAGCCAATTGCTCAAAGTGAACCTTCTTAAATTGAAGGGGAGTAATAACAGCATATATTCACAAAACATAAAACATAACAAACAAACGATTGAAACATAGCAAATGATTAAATGATGCAGAAATATTGACTATGTCACTATTTAACCTTACACATCCTATAAAACATATTTACAAAACAATCTGTTGAATCCAAAATGATTCTAATGTCTAAAACGTATATTTGATGTTGCAAAAACACTTTTATTATAGACAGTAAGAGACACTTTCTCTAAAATCTTTGATGGTTACACTATACATAACACTATTGAACAAATTACAAACAAATATATTACAGAGTATATACCTAAACATGGAGAAGTACACTACATACAACAATGTTGAGCAGAAAAGCATCTCTAGTGTATATCAAACAGAACTATGTCTTCCACAACAGAATGTATGTTACATTGAAAATAACAATTACACATCATGCAAAACTTCCAATACTTATTCCCTAACATGTAGGACATAATAGCAAATAAATAATTAAATAAACAAAATAATATTCAGACGTATAACTGGGAAATAATCTAGGCAAGCCAAAGAATGGTACATATTCCCAAAGTGATCTACACTAGACACATGAAGCACTTACTAAAATTAAAAGAAGTAACAGACATAATGGCAATCAAAACATTAATCCTTTCAAATAAAACAAGATAATGTCAATCATAACAAACAAAAATGAGCAATACACTCAAAATAAACAAAATAAATTCATATTTCATAATGAATGCACACATATATTCAGCAAATAAAGTGAATATAATAATTAGAACAATATCAAACAGAATTTGATACAAAATAAATGATAAACAAATGAATATTACAATATACAATGAAAGATAGAACTGCAAAATACACTATTTCATCTATCTACAAAATAAAAATGACAAACATGTATTATAATTGTGTAAAGCAATATATTAATCAAATAAACATTACACAACAATAATAAAAACATTATCACAACAATAAAACAATACAAACATACAAATAATGTTATAGTTTGTAAAGTTGAAGGACACATTAAACAATAACAAACACAATACACACATATATTGATATTAAATATATCTATTACAAAACAGCAAAACAATACAAACGTATTATATGTTTAAAACATAAATAATGTGCCTAAACAGACTTACAAACAGTCAGATGATAAAATAAAACAAATTACAACGAATAAAACCTCAATCAACCTTGATATGAAGCAATCTAACATATTATAAATGATATTACAAATTACAAACAATACAATGCTTCAATATAAAGGCATAGAACTACTATTAAATGCTTAAAAGGTATGAATATGAAACGAACACAAACAAAGATGATACATAATGAATAGAGGACATTATAATAACATCAACAGCACATTTTACAGGTATGATTCAACAGTTTCATTACAAAAGTAAAAGTGGAAAAACTACTAGTAACACAATTCAAATGCACAAAAATATGAATTAACAACAAACAAATTAATAACACACACACTGTTATTAAATATAATTAACTATACAAACAAAACAATACAAACAAATTACAATTACAATTACACTTTGAGTGTAAGAATACAAAACGAACTACATGTATAATAATATGAATACAAACAGAACAAATAATGGAACAACTGTAGAACAACACAGTATGATAAAATAAACATACTATGATACAAAACAAACAATATGACATGAAAAACAAACAAAACAAAGTTATATCATATTATATTATATTGTGAACAAGAAAAACTACTATTATACAAATGATAAAACATTATAGTAATGACTATAACATTAATAATAATAAAACTACAAACAAACGAATGCTAAAGAGATCCTACAGCTCTCTTAGCAATAAAAATTGAACTTACAATCAATTTATTATATTGAACATAATAATAATACATTAGACAAACATAACACTTACAGTAGACTTAATATACAAAGCAAACGAAACATTTACATTGCAAATGTAAATGATATTAGTAAAAACAACAGACAAACACATATCAAACATTATATTAGTCTGATCAACTAGTATAAGTTTGAAGGGGAGTGTTAACATTTATTTTGGATAAATGTGTCATATGTCTCAAATCATACAAACGTCTTGCAAATATACACTATTGCTGAGACATGTCTTCTGAGACATACATCCAAGACATACAATATTAGATAGCATATATATTACTTTAATCTAAGGACAATGAAGCTCATCACAAACTACACAGTCAACTTGTATCAACACTTATACATTATGAGTAGAGTCCACTGAACCCCTACTAGTGTGACTTACTCTTAGTATCCTTGTGAGTGGTGTACAAACCTACAGAAGAATATTTCCTATTGTTTAGGAAACTTTACAACCTCAACACACTAACAATAGACTATATACAGGCTGACTCTGACTCTCCCTATGATTCTTACTACTACCCCTCTTTACTTTATCATTCTGTTCCTTTGTCTATCCCTTCATTCTTTATACCTTTATCTTTGACCTTCCTTTCTTTCATTCTTGGTGGCTCACCATTCCCTGAGTACTCTTGTGTAGTTTAGTATATATAGGCATACAAGATCAGACTGGTCCTGTAGTCTTGATCTTGTCTACTCTAGGTAGTCCTGTACTCTTAGGCTCACTCTATATACTTTACACTTGTCTCACTCTCTCTTTCCACCTGTTCTACAAGTTCTGACCATATTCTAGTACTTACATCCTGTATTTCTGTTGTATAGGATAGTTGTAGTCTAGGTCCCCTTACTAAGCCTTTAGGTCCCCCCTACACTGTTGCTAACATCAGATCAAGACTACCCATTACTACCCTACAACCATTCTACATTTTAGGCATTAGTACTAACTGTTACACTAATCTCTTCTATTTGTTCCAACCCTTGTACATTTTTAAACTTAAGTTTTTTAAACCCTTTTAAAACCTTTACCACCCTTCTTCTATTCATTACCCCTTTTAGTCTAGTGTCAATCCCTTTGTAGTGTAGATATGGACCCTCTTAAGCTGATCACTACTCCTACTGTCCTACTGAATCAGTAATTGCAAGCAGACCTAGCTCAATACATACAGACCTTTATCTAAGAGACCTTTACCAACTACATACTCCTAGCCTAATTAGAACCTGTTCTGATCCTTCCAGAAGTTGCAACCTGTTCTAGAAAGAAAGTATATATAGTTCACCCTTCAGACTTTAATAGGTAGTACTTTAAGGACTTCTAGTACTAAGTCAAGCTATACATAGCTACTGCTTCAACCAATCTATCCTCAGATCTTGATTGTATTCTATTCATCCTCTCCTTTATGAAAGAAGGCAATACAGTTACCTAGGCCTAGAACTAGATTGAAGGTTATTAGATCAGAAGTCTGATCTAACTTTAGAACAATGAGTTGTATTCAGAATTCATAGAGCAGCTTTAAGCTTCCTTCATTGACCTGAATGAGAGGTGTAACACTCAGAATAAGCTTTTGTCTCTTTGACAGAGTAAATGTTCTACTAATGCCTTCTTTCAGGAGTTTAATATCCTGGCTCAGAAGGCAGGATTTACAAATGGGTTTAATAACATCCTTATTAGAATACTTAAGAAAGCTCTCTACTCAGAGCTAGTTGACAAGATTCTTAGAATAATACTAGAACTGACTACTTATACTGAGTAAAAGACCTATACTATCTCCTTCAACCAGGCTACAGCTTGAATGTACTAAGTCTGTACAGAACACTCTCACATGTATTCAACTCTAACAGTTCCAATCCTCCAGATTGATCTACCTGTAATTTGTAATCAATCTGTTCTAATAGACATTAGAGAAGTCTAAAAGCTAGGAGCATACTTTGCCTGTAGAAAGTCAGGGCACCAAATTAAGGACTGTCTACAGAAGTAACAGTATATTTGTCAGGTCATTAGAGTAATAATGAGTAATAAGTAGGATTTGTAGTAAGAAGCCTTTTCTACAAATCTAGAAGTCACTCTAGAACTCCTAGACTCTGACTACATACTCTAGGATTTTGTAGAGGCCTAACAGTGAATGTAGTACTGAAGAACTATGACTCAGATTTTTTAACAGTCACTTTTGATTCAATAGACACTGTAGGATTAGGAGTAAATAAAGTAGAAAAAGTAAACTAAGAAAATTATTTATTAACAAAGAAAAAGTTAAAAACAAAAGTAGATAGTTCTCTTAGTTCTTTTGATTCTTTTGATTCTTCCCTTTACACTTTATTCAAGTCTAAATCCACACAATCCAACCTACTACCTCTGTATTCTAAGAACTCAGAACATTTGGAACACTATCCAGCCCTGTTCACCACCTAATAGTTTGTCTATAGTATTAAGTAAGGATAGTCTCAACTGAGTTTACAGTTAAGGACATAGGTCTGTCCTTGTTGAAAGAGAGAGGTTAATGAGAAGATATTAGTACATATACTTACCCTCTCAGACAACAAGACTGTACAAGCTGTGTGTTCCCTTCAGAACAAGTAGTAATTCATCTGAGAACATTCTAAACACTAACTCTAGATCCTTATCCTCTTAACTCCCTTCTCAGGATCCCCCCAGATCTGAACTATGGCTCTAGTAAATAGTAGGTGTACTAGTTTATACATTAATAAGGCCTTTGTGTAGGAACACTACCTCCCTACTCAACATATTCTGCTTCCAATTCTAGTATACAATATGGACAGAACCCTAAACCAGAATGGTTAGATTACCAAGTTTGTTCAACTATAGATGACTATTTAGGATTATGAGGAAAGTATTGAGTTTAGAGTTACCAACCTTGGAAAGACAGATGTCTTCATTAGATTTGAATGGCTCAAGGCTTACAACCCTACTATTAACTAGTTAGAGTAGACACTTGTATTTGATTAGTGTTCTGAGTCTTACAGCTACCTTATACTACTGTCCTAAGTAGATACAAACACTTCTAATACTACTAACAGTTCTAAAGAAGGTGACCAGTTGTTCTTCTTCAACTAGGATGAATATGTGGACACATACTCTAGCTAAGACAGGATAGTGTCAATCTGAAGGGTTTCCAAGATGGAACCAGTCTAGAACCTACTCAGAACAACTCAGCTCTAAAATGCATGTAGGACTAGTCTGCCAGACTTTGTCTAAGAGTTCTCTAAAGTCTTTAGTAAAGAGGAATTTGACTAGCTTTCTAAACATTATCTCTAGAACTATACAATTGAGTTAACTAAGGGTTTCCAACTTAAGGATTGTAAGGTCTATTTACTCAACAGAGACAAGTAGGAATTACTCAATGAGTTCCTTTAGGAAAATCTTTGGAACAGCTGGATCCAACCCTTAAAGTCCTCTATAGTCTCCCTTTTCTTCTTTGTTAAAAAGAAAGACAGAAAGCTTCACCTAGTCTAGGATTATTATTACCTTAATAAGAGTACTATCAAAAACAAGTACTTACTCCCCCTAATCCAGGAGCTCATTAATAAGACACATACATTCTAGGTTTTTACTAAGCTGGATGTTTAATAGGAATACAATAATATTTGAGTCTAAGACAGAGATGAGTAGAAGGTTGTGTTCTAAACTAATTGTAGACTGTATAAACTAACTATAATGTTCTTCAGACTAACTAACTTACCTGTAACATTCTAGTCATTCATGAATCACATTCTTATAGATCTGATTGACTCAGAGTATGTTAGTATGTATCTAGACAACATTCTGATCTTCACCCAGACAGTCAAGTACTATTACTAGCTAATCTAAGCAGTTCTACAGTAGCTCTAAGATAATAAACTGTTCCTCTAAGAAGTAAAGTGTTCTTTTACACAGGAGTCAGTAGATTATCTAGACTTTGTAATTAGTAGAGGAGAGGTCTGTATAGATCTGGCAAAGGTAACTACAGTTTGGAACTAGCTACAACTTTAGAACCTGAAACAAGTCTAAGCATTCCTTAGGTTTGTGAACTACTACTAACACTTTATCTAAGGCTTTAGTACTATTGTCTAGCCCCTTCACAATCTTACTAGTAAAGATACCCTATAGTAATAGGATGCTTAGGAACAGTCTGTATTTGAGTCCCTCAAGTAGACTATTACTAGCAAGCCTGTTTTAGTAGTTCTGACAGTTGTAGACAAGTTCTGAGTTGAAGCCAACTCTTCTAACTTTACAAATGGAGTAGTACTGTCCTAGTTCATTAATGGAAAGTAGTACCCAATAGTATTCCAATCAGAATCCCTCTCTGTAACAGAACAGAACTACCATATTTATAACAAGGAACTCCTTACAATTGTCTGTTCCCTAGAGGAGTAGTATTAATATCTTCTTAGTGTTGTACAAAAGTTTGAGATTTAGAGTAATCACCTTAATCTCTAATACTTCCAAGTGCCTCAGAAGCTCAACTACTACCAGGCCTACTAGATGCTAAAACTATAAAACTATGACTTTGTACTAACCTACAAACCTAGAAAACAAATGATGAAAGCTGATTTACTCTTGAGACAAGTAAGTTATAAAAGGGGAGAGAATAATAACAAAAATCTTGTTCTCCTTAACAATTCCTGTTTTGTGTCTAAGACAATCTGAGAGATCTGACTTGAATCTAAGGATGTTGACTTTGTCACTTGTATACAGTAAGCTCTGAGACACACACAGGACCAGGTTATAGTAAAGTAGCTAGAGAAGCAGACTAGGAACTAGGAGGAGGATAAGGATGAACAGGTTTACTAGGAAGGCCAACTGTATATTCTAAAGGATTGGAAGCTGTAAGAGGACATTGTCTAAGCTCATTACAACAATCCAACTGTAGAACATCTGAGCCAACACAAAACACAGGAACTTATTACTTAGAACTACTAGTAGCCAGGAATGTAGAGGGAAATCCTAAAGTATATGAGTAGCTACAATATGTACTAACAGACTAAGGCCTACCAGACAAGGGTTTAGGCTCCCCTACATCTGTATTGGATCCTAGATCACTCTTAAGAAAAAGTCTCAGTAGACCTGATTAGTAAGCTACCTGAGTCTCAGGGTTACAACACTATCTGTGTAATTATCAACTGATTCTCTAAGCAAGTCTATACAGTTCTGACCTGAACAGAACTTACTTCTAAAGGTATAGTGTGTATTTATTAGGATCACATTTTCTAGTTACACAGACTCCCTTAGAAGCTTATTCACAATTGTGGACTATAATTTGAGTTGAAATTTATGTAGGACTTGTACACACTTCTCAGAATTCAAGAGAACTCTTCTACTATATATTACTTACAGA
Organism: Fomitiporia mediterranea MF3/22; assembly: GCF_000271605.1. Lineage (NCBI taxonomy): Eukaryota > Fungi > Basidiomycota > Agaricomycetes > Hymenochaetales > Hymenochaetaceae > Fomitiporia > Fomitiporia mediterranea. The sequence continues at coordinate 8,445,837 of NW_006760386.1, forward strand.
CTAATAGTCAAACTAAGTGAGTCAATCAGGAGATTGAGCTCTACCTCTAAATGTTTATTAACTATTAGTAGTCAGATTAGTCTGAGTAGTTAGCTCTGACAGAATTTGTGTATAATAACTAGCAACACTCTATAACAGGACAGTCTCTGTTCTTCCTCAATCATGAGAGACATCTGTATTAGAGGACAGTTCTAAGCTAGAACAGTAGTTCTGAATCTGTAACAGACTTTGTAGAACAGATGTACAAGACTAGGGAGGACACACAAGCTCTTTTAGAGAAAGTAGTATAAGTTATAAAGCAGAACTATAACTAGAAGAGGTCTGTAGTTAAGAATTACCAGCTTAGTAATAAAGTTATACTAGAAGCTACTAATTTGACTATAGATTGCCTGATAAAGAAGTTGGACAACAAGTGCTTTGGACCCTTTGTTATTAAGAAGAAGGTTAGTGTCTCAGCTTACAAACTCTAACTTCTAGCAACCTGGAAGCATATACACTCAGTGTTCAACAAGGCTCTATTGTCTTAGTACTATGACTCAGGTTTTCCTTTACAACAAAGGCCCCTACTGCCTCTACCAGAACTTGTTAGTTCTGAACCAGAATACAAAGTAGAGTACATAGTAGATACTAAGCTAGTACATAGAAAGCTTAAGTTCCTTGTCTACTAGAAAGGGTACCTAGTTGAAGAATACACTTGAGAACCTACTAAGAATCTTACTCATACTATTAAGGTGATTTAAGACTTTTATTAACTTCATCCAGGTGCTCTGTACTAACTCTGCCTCACAGATTTTCAAACCCTACCATTTTGACCTATGTTTGAGCTACTAACCAAGTCTAATGTTCACCAATCAGGACAATTAGTTTTAGAGGGGGGGTGATGTTATAGTTCTCTACTCTTGTAACCTTAGTTCTACAGGTTCTGCACCCTTCCATACTAGAACTTAAGACTTCTGTCCCTTAGGAGTACCATTTATAGACTATATATAGGCTGACTCTCTCTATGATTCTCACTACTACCTCTCTTTACTTTATCATTCTGTTCCTTTGTCTATCCCTTCATTCTTTATACCTTTATCTTTGACCTTCCTTTCTTTCATTCTTGGTGGCTCACTATTCCCTGAGTACTCTTATGTAGTTTAGTATATATAGGTATACAAGATCAGACTAGTCCTGTAGTCTTGATCTTGTCTACTCTAGGTAGTCCTATACTCTTAGGCTCACTCTATATACTCTACACTTGTCTTACTCTCTCTTTCTACCTGTTCTACAAGTTCTGACCATGTTGTAGTGCTTACATCCTGTATTTCTGTTGTGTAGGATAGTTGTAGCCTGGGTCCCCTTGCTGAGCCTTTGAGTCCCCCCTACACTGTTACTAACACTTTTCCCTTAATAAAACCTAGTATTATCCTTACTTAACTCTTAGGGAAATAATAAAGTCCTGATTGTTTTATATACTAATTAACTTTAATAACAAACTTTGTATACTTTTACAAGTCTGGTTCACCTGAATATACTGTAAGAGCTATTAGTTCTATACTACACATTTGTATCTTTAATTTAAGGAGTTCTTTATTCTGTTTCTTTTACAAACATTTCTTACACTTTTTAGTAACTTCAGTATTACTCAAATTAATGTCTGATAGTTTGAATAAAGTATTACTTTGATTATAATTATTGAATGAAGAGGAATCTGAATTATTACTGTCTGAGTCTGATTCTAAATTAAAATTTCCCTTTTTCTGTCTCTTAGAACTCTAAATTACTCTGTATATATAACTATTCTTTACTAAACTGTCTAAAGGTTTTACTGATACAAATCTACCTTTCTGAACATTATTTAATACTGTACTATACTTGTGTTCATTGTTCATTCTTAAACTACAGTTTGAGCTATTCTTATACTTACTACACTTAATATATAGTTTTAAACTGTATAGTTTACTGTACTTTAAATCAATATTGTTCTTACTAATACTACTAGTGTATACCTTGCCTAGAACTGTTTTTGATTACAAAGTATTGTTATAGAATTATTTGTTCACTAATTTAATATAATGTATACTCTAATACTCTGAAAAACTTAGTATTTCTATTTAAGATTGTATATATTTAGGTATTTCACTTTCTCTCTTATTTCTAAACCTGGTTAAGGTGTCATATCTATTATAGTACTCTTGTATATTACTCCTGTGTAATGTATAGTTAATATTTGTTATGTATAATGTTAAACACTTAATTTTGTAAGTGTATACTTGATTTTTACTCTCTAAATTAAGTACTAATCCTTATAGTTCTAATTTATACTCACTTTTACTCTTCTCAAAGTACTGTTCTGTTAATACAATGTCTGTTTTACTTAGATAGTCTGAATAGATTTCACAATTGTATTAAATGTCTGACAGTTCTAGTTTTTGTTTTATTCCTTATACTTTACATTTTCCTTTTACTTTGTACTTTCCTTTCACTTTCTGTAAATACAGTTGTTTGTCTAAACTCTTAAGTATTTCTTCTACACTCTCAGATTAATAGTTCTGACCTCTACTGTTTGTAAGTACTGTAGTATATCTAGCTTTTGTTTTATAGCCTGTCTAAAGTATTTTACACTTTTCTATTACTATACTATTAAATTTGCTCTTGTTTGATAAAAGAGTTACTTTCTCCTCTTTCTAATACATTCTATTAAATTTGTATGTTCTCTTATTCAAATCCTTAGTATCTATCAAACTGTAGAATGAGCTAACATGTCTTATGTTTATTTTAATTACTCTAACTCTTACAATATGTTTAAAAGTCTTACTTACCTTCTGAAAGTCTTACTCCTTATCAAATCTCTATAGTTTTAATACTTAACTCTCCTAGTTTTTGTTACTCTTGTATTCTGAGTTCTAGCTACTTTCTTTACTATCTAAAAGTGTTACAGTTTGCTACTCTTACACTCTCAGTTCTGCCAGTTCTATACTCTTCTATACTAGAACTTAGGACTTCTGTCTCTTAGATACACTGTATATAAACTATATACAGACTGGTTCTCTCTATGACTCCTACTGTTACCCCTCTCTACCTTATTACTCCTTTCCTTTGTCTACCCCTTTATTCTTTGTTCATTCTAAGGTCTCTTACCCTTTGTCCACCCCTTCATTCTTTGTACACTTATCTTTGACCCCCTCATTCTTCATTCTTTGTAACTCATCATTCTCTGAGTACTCTTGTATAGTTTAGTATATATACATGTATAAGATTAGACTAGTCTAGTAGTCTTAATCTTGTCTACTCTAGGTAGTCCTGTACTCTTAAGCTTACTCTATATACTCTACACTTGTCTTACTCTCTCTTTCTGCCTGTTCTACAAGTTCTAACTACATTCTAGTACTTATATTCTGTATTTCTGTTATGTAGGATAGTTATAGTCTGGGTCCTCTTACTGAGCCTTTAAGTCCCCTCTACACTGTTACTAACATTAGATCAAGACTACTTATTACTACCCTACAACTGTTCTATGTTTTAGGCATTAGTACTTACTGTTATATTAATCTCTTCTCTTTGTCCTAACCCTTTTACATTTTTAAATTTTAAGCTTTCTAAACCCTTTTAAAACTTTTACCACCCTTCTTCTATTCATTACCCCTTTTAGTTTAGTACTAATCTCTTTGTAGTATAAACATAGACTCTTTCAAGCTGACTACCACCCTTACTATCCTACTAGATTAGTAGTTGTAAGCAGACCTAGCTTAATATGTGTAGACCTTTATCTAAGAGGCCTTTACTAACTACATACATTTAGCCTAGTCAGAACCCATTCTAATTCTTCTAGAAGTTGTAACCTGTTCTAGAAAGAAAGTGTATATAGTCTACCCTTCAGACTTTAATAAGTAGTACTTTAAAGACTTCTAACACTAAGTCAAGTTATATGTGGCTACTGTCTTAACTAATCTATTCTCAGATCTTAATCACATTCTATTCATCCTCTCCTTTATAAAAGAAGGCAACATGGCCACCTAGGCTCAGAACTGGATTAAAGGTCATTGAATCAGAAGTCTGATCCAACTTCAGAACAATGAGTTGTACTTGAAATTTATGAGGCAGCTTTAAGCTTCCTTTATTAATCTGAACAAGAGGTACAATACTCAGAATAAGTTTTTGTCTCTTTAACAGAGTAAATGTTCTACTAATGCCTTCTTTCAGGAGTTCAATATCCTAGCTCAGAAGACAGGATTTACAATTAGGTTTGATAACATTCTTATCAGAATGTTTAAGAAAGCTCTTTACCTAGAACTAGTTAATAAAATCCTTAAAGTAATACTAGAACTAACTACTTATACTGAGTAGAAGACCTGTACTATCTCCTTTGACTAAGCTACAGTTTGAATGTGTCAAGTTTATATAGAACACTCTTACATGTGTCTGACTCTAACAGTTCTGAGCCCTTAGATTGATCCACCTGTAATTTATAATCAATCTATTCTAATAAACATTAGAGAAGCCTAAAAGTAAGGAGTGTACTTTACCTGTAAAAAGTCAGGGTACTAAATTAGAGACTGTCTATAGAAGTAACAGTATATCTGTTAGGTTATTAGAGTAATAACAAGTAACAAGTAGGACTTGTAGTAAGAAGCCCTCTCTACAAATCCAGAAGTCACTTTAGAACTCTTAGACTCTAACTACATACTTTAGGATTTTGTAGAAGTCTAACAGTGAATGTGACACTAAAGGGCTATAACTCAGATTTATTAACAGCTACTTTAGATTCAATAGACACTGTAGGATTAGAAGTAAATAAAGTAGAAAAAGTAAACTAAGAAATTTATTTATTAACAAAGAAAAAGTCAAAAACAAAAGTAGATAGTTCTCTTATTTCTTTTGATTCTTTTGATTTTTCTCTTTACACTTTATCTAAGTCTAAATCTACATAATCTAACCTACTACCTCTGTATTCTAAGAACTCAGAATGTTTGGAACACTACCCAGTCCTGTTTACTACCTAGTAGTTTATCTGTAGTATCAAGTAAGGATAGTCTCAACTAAGCTTACAGTTGAAGACATAAGTCTGTCCTTGTCAAAAGAGAGAGGTTAATAAGGAAATGTTAGTATATATACTTACCCTCTCTAACAACAAGACTGTACAAGCTGTATGTTCCCTTTAAAACAAGTAGTAATTCATTAGAGGATATTCTAGACACTAGCTCCAAGTCTCTGTCCTCTTAGCTCCCTTCTTAGGATCCCTCCAGATCTGAACAATAGTTCTAGTAGATAGTAAATGTACTAGTTTATACATTAATAAGGTCTTTGTACAGGAACACTACCTTCCTACTTAATACATTCTGCTTCTAATCCTAGTATACAATACAGACAGAACTCTGAACCTGAATAGTTGGATCACTAAGTTTGTTCAACTATAGATGACTATTCAGGATTATGAGGAAAGTATTAAGTTTAGAGTTACTAATCTTAGAAAAACAGATGTCTTTATCAGATTTGAATAGTTTAAGACTTATAACTCTACTATTAACTAGTTAGAGTAGACACTTGTATTCAATCAGTGTTCTGAGTCTTACAACTACCTTATACTACTGTCCTACATAGATGTAGATACTTCTAATGTTACTGACAGTTCTAATGAAGGTAACTAGTTGTTCTTCTTTAACTAGGACAGATATGTAAACACATACTTTAGCCAAGCTAGAACTGTATTAATTTAAAGGATTTCTGAGACAGAACTAGTCTAGAACCTACTTGGAACAGTTTAACTCTAAGACATACACAGAACTAGTCTGCTAGACTTTGTCTGAGAGTTCCCTAAAGTCTTTAGTAAAGAGGAATTTGACTAGCTTTCTAAACATTACTTCTAAGACTATACAATTAAGTTAACTAAGGGTTTCCAACCTAAGAATTATAAGGTCTATCTACTCAACCAAGATGAGTAGGAAGTACTCAACAAGTTCCTTTAGGAAAATCTTTAGAATAGTCAGATCCAACCCTTAAAGTCTCTTATAGCCTCCTCCTCCTTCTTTATTAAAAAGAAAGATAGGAAGCTCTACCTAGTTCAGGATTATTATTGTCTTAATAAGAGTACTGTTAAAAACAAGTACCTACTCCCTCTAATCCAAGAGCTCATTAATAAGACACATACATTCTAGGTTTTTACTAAGCTAGACATTTAATAGAGATATAATAACATTTGGATCTGAGACAGAGATGAGTAGAAGACTGTATTCTAAACTAATTGTAGACTGTACAAACCAACTATAATGTTCTTCAGACTAACTAACTTGCTTACAACATTCTAGTCATTCATGAATCACATTCTTACAGATCTGGTTGACTCAGAGTATGTTAGTGTGTATCTAAACAACATTCTAATCTTTACTCAGACAGTTGAGTACTACTACTAACTAATCTAAGCAGTTCTATAGTAGCTCTAAGATAATAAACTGTTCCTCTAAGAAGTAAAGTACTCTTTTATATAAGAGTTAGTAGATTATCTAAGTTTTATAATTGAGGGAGGAGAGGTCTATATAGATCTAGCAAAGGTAACTGTAGTTTAGAACTGGCTACAACCTCAGGACCTGAAACAGGTCCAAGTATTCCTTAGGTTTGTAAACTACTACTAATACTTTATCTGAGACTTTAGTATTATTACCTAGCCCCTTTACAATATTACTAGTGAAACTCCTGTAAAGTGTCTAAGAGAAGAACACAGGTGAATTGTTAAGTTTGAGGGGGAGCTAAACCATGAGTCTTAGGAGACTAGAGTGGTTCTGAACAGGTGCAAGTTCTTCCAGTACAGTTGCAACCTTGGGAGAGAGATGTGAATAACAGAAAGTGTACTTTGTAAAGTACACAATGAACAATCTGATATAGAAAACAACAAAGACTAAAACTATGCCTCATACTAGAGGACTTTGAGACAAGAGACAAGAGCTAAATCAATAGGTGAACTATCTGAATTCCCTCTGTATCTAGTATATGAGTAGCTGTATTTATAGTTTTCCAAGTTCTGGAAAAGTATAGTACTAACAGGGAAATGTTATGGCTGAACAAAAGAAAAATAACAAAATATACAAGAACAAATAAGAGAACCTTTTGCTAGAGGTTGGAAGAAAATGGGGTGAAAAATGTATGAGGAAAATTTAAGTAGTCTACATTCTAGCTACAGGAAATGTTATACAAAAGGGAAAAGCAAAATTTACATTGAAAAAAGTAGAAGGTTCTCATACTGTTATCATCTGATTGGTACAGACAAAGTGTAAAGAGTTCCAAGATTTCTAGCAGTCTCCTGAGATCAACACTTTGATTGTCCTAATGTCCTATCTGATTAGAAGATTGTAGTACTTTGATCCAGGCAATAATAACATAATAGTTTGCTGAGCCACTTACTGTAACACAACTTGTGTTCTGAGCCTATAATAAGTATGTGATCTATACATCCTGTAGAGAAAACATTATGTGTAAGCTAATTCTGAGACTGTACATACTTACAGTTCTGTTTGTATATGCTTGTAATACAGAATAGTTGGGTGTTCTCAGAGTAGGCTTTTATGAGTCATATGGGTGTTCAGAATTGATTACTATGATTGTCTGTATGTAATGTACAGTTCTTAGTATAATGCTGATTGTTTCATCTCCTAGTGTGTCTACTTGTGACTGTCTATAGTCACATGGTTGATTTAATGATTAGTGGGCTGAATGTAAGTTCTGTGTGTGTGTGAACATTGTTACTTATTCTTCCTACTTCCTTCCATCACTCTTACTATGTTATTACTACTCTTTAGCAAATCTAACAGTAAGTGTTATACTCTTTTCTACTCTTTTTATACTAATTTTGTGATTTTCCTTAGAAATTGTGTGTACAACAATGTAGTAGCTAGTAAGAGAATAGACATAAATGACAAGCTAGTTGAATGTATACTTAGTAAGTACCTCTGTAAAGTATATTGTCTCTGACTCATATACTAATATACTCTATAGGTTCTGATACAGAAAACAAACTAAAGGACAAGGTTATAAAGGAGGAAACTAACAGATTGACTATAGATCCTAAGTCTGAAGATAAAGAGAGCTCAGACAATAATACTTACAATAACAACAATTTAGAGAGTAAGAAGGTTTTGTCTGTGTTAGTAGAGAGTTAATCTGACAGTAAGTCTCTTATTTCCTAATTTCTAATCTGTCTACTAATACAGAACATCTTGTAGATTGTAAGGTAATAGTAGAGGAGCTTGTAAAAGTAAAGAAGGACAAAGCTACTACTAGAGTGAAAGTAAAAGTAGAGGCTGAGAAAGTAATACAAGCTAAAGTTAAGGAAGAGGCTTAAACTAAGGTAAAGAAGGAGAAGGAGAGGGAAAAGGAGAAGGAGAAGGAGAAGGAGAGGGAGAAGGAGAAGGAGAAGGAGAAGGAGAGGGAGAAGGAGAAGGAGAAGGAGAAGGAGAAGGCTACAGTCTTAATACAGTTAGTAATAAAGTAGAAGAATAGGAAGGAAAAGAAGGAGTCTAAAGGTATGTGTACAAGTATAGTTAACAAATTGTACACAATAACTAACTGTTTACACAGGTTCTAATACTGTTACAAATGTAGAAAAACCAAAAGTGGTAGTAGAAAAGGGGAACAAGCTAGGTATGAATTAAATGTATAACTAACAAATTGTACACTACTAATATTATCTTTACTTAGTTCTTAAAGAATTTGTAAAACTAGAAAAGAAAAAGCCAGTTGTAGAGAAAGAGAAGGTTAACACAAGAAAGGAATAGAAGGAGAAACAAGTTATAGTTAGTAAGTACAAGTATGACTAATAAATTGTACTAAGCTAAAAACAATATTTCTCCTAGTTTCTTAAATAGTTACAAAGCTAGAAAAGAAGAAAGAGGACAAAAGTAAGAAAACAGATAATATGAATGAGGGATAGTTGATTTTCTGAGTATACTGACTCTATTTTGTTGTCTAGAGCTAGTACTAGTACTCTTAAGTAAGAAGTACACTATTATAAAGATAGAGATTCTAGTCTCTAGTAAGGAAATGTGTGTAAAAAACTAGAAGATTGTAGTAGAGTCTACAAGTAAGAAGGACAAGGATATCCCTCCAGATTGGGCAGAGGGAATGGTCTTCTACACACTCAAGTGTGTAAAGTGTACAGAGAGGCATAAGAGTCCTTAGGGATTTACTTACTAGACTATAATAAATTGACTATACTATAGTAATTCAAGTAAGTCTGTTTCAATCTTATTTTTGACTGTGTTAATAGTGATTGTTTGTGTAGAAAACTAGTACACAGTATACATATTCTGCTACTCTGAATGTAGTCTGAAGGGAATCTGGTGTAAGACTAGGGGGCAAACTGTAGAATTGTACAGTATAACTTAGAGCCTGTATTCTGTCATCCCTCTAATCATACATAGTAAAGCCAGAATAGTCTACAACCTCTACTCACAGATGACTAAGGAGCTGAACAACCTAGAGTTGTAGCTAATGATAATGAAGAACAAGTTTGATACAAAGATCATAACTCTAAGGTAGAGTATTAACTTCTTAACTATAACAGTAGAAGCCTCTGTTGATAGTAGGGTGGTAGAGTTAGAGTAGGAAATAGAATAGGGTAGAGAGTAGTGAAATAGAAAGTCTAGTTATATTTTTATGTAAAAAAAAACAAAACAAAACAGAAACATAAGTAATAAACAGAATAGAACAGAAAATAGATAGAATAGATAGGAAAATAGATAAAATAGAGAGTTAAGAGGAATAGAATAGATGGATGGATATTTTTATGATTTATGTATAGAACTAGTAGAATAGGATAGGAATAGGTGGAAAAGAATCATAATTTGTATAAAGGTTTATATACTTATAGAATGTTGTATAGGCTTTTTGCAATTTTGTTATAAATGAGAAGGAATGTAATGGAAGATTAGAAGTATGTGAATATAAAATGTAACAAAGCATGGAGAACTACAGTTAAACACAGTATTTACAGATTTACACAACTGTTAAGTGTTACTGGTAGGGAATCAATCCCTATGTTTTAGTTTCCTGTACAAGACTGGGAGGGTATATTGAAAAATTGCACATTCTCAGATCAGGAGTCTGTAACTTCTGTGCTTGGTTCTACTTTAAGTATAGCATCCAAAGTACAGTTGTCTAGATTATCTGTATCTTTACAACTAGTCCTGTACAGTTCTGTATCTTCCAGCATTAGTTCTGTAGTCTTAATAAGATGTAAGATAGGAACTGTTAAACATGAACACAGAAAATACAGAATTAAGCAAAATGCTACAATATGTAACTTGGCCACTGCTCCATCCAGTTCTGCTACAACATAAGTGTTTCCTTTCATTCTTTACACTACTATGAACAGTCCAAGGTATTGTGGTTTCATCTTTTGTCCTAAGTTGTTACTCACTTTTGAATTACAGATTAGTACTAGTATACTTAGGGTAAAGTTGTAGTCCTTGATCTGATTATGATTGACTTCTGCAAAATACTTTGTGTATCTTTTACAGGCTTTCTGAACACATTTCATCATTTGTATAAGGTTGTCCAGTCTCTTCTACAATTGTTGTACTTATATTACTACCAGTTCCTCTGTTGTTAGTAGTGCTCCTTCAGGTGGAACCAAATACATTGCCTTGTTCAGGTCAAACAGTAATATTGGCTCTACTCTATAAACAAGGTAATAAGGAGAATATCCAGTTACTTTCTGAATCATAATCTACTCTGTCTAGAACACAGAATGTGTGTACTTATACTAATGTCTAATATTGTCTCCTACTGTCTTTACAATAGCTTCCTGTATGTCCAAGTGTTTCTGCTCAATAATTCTGTTTGTACAGGAGTTATATGTGGAAATCCAAATATGATTAATGTTGTATTGTTCTTACAAATAGTCCAACACTATGATGTAAGGCATTCTGTTGTCTGTTACAAGCTTAGAACATGCCCTATATTAGTATAGAAGTTCCTCAAAGATGAACTGTCCTATTGTCCTTCTATTCTCTGTACAAAGTATGCAAAACTCTGGATACCCTAATAACAAACAGTGTACATGTACAATATATTAGAATCTTCCTACTTTTGGCATAACCTTTGTATCTATGTGGATCTTTTGGAAAAGCAGTACAATCTCCAGAATACTTGGTAGAATCAGTACTTGTTACATCTGCCAAGTCTAACATGTATGACAAGTCCTAATAAAGTACTTAATGTCTTCTGTAAGAGATGGCCACCAGAACTGATCCAGTAAACAGGCTCATACTGTAAAGATTCCCTTGTGTCCTAAGTCTTTGTGTACTATCCTAACCAACTTCTATCTCCTGTCCTTATCTGGCACAATCTGATACTTTCCTTCAGGACCTTAACACTAAATCTTGTTATTCTGTACAAAGAACTGTACTATATATTATATAAATGTTGGAAAACCAGTGTCTGTAATTCTGCTTGGTTTGTAGAGCAAGCCAAGATACTCTTTCACAGCCTCCAGCCTTGCTTCTTACCTTTCAGTAGTTAGTGATTGTAGGAATCATTCTACTGTTGTATCTAAACCCTCAGTCTCATTACTACAGATACTGTACACAACCCTTATCAGCTCTAGATTGTCAACTTCTACTTTGTCATCCACTCCTTCTACCTCCTCAGTTTGTACAACTCTGTAAGACTCTCCTCCAGCTTCCTGTTCCTGTAGTCCTTTGTCTGCTTCATCTTCTACTCTTCTGTGTTCTGGGTTGGGTTGTTCCAGTCTATCTTAATGTATCCAATTCTAGTTCTGTTTCAGAATAACAACTTCTAGGAATAATCTATGTTACAGTCTGCTAGAATGTGTTACCTGTAGCACATCCTTGTTTACTTGAAATGATTCATTAATAATGTTATTATGTGTCTCCTAGCACATTGTATTTGAAACCTAGGACTGTGTTTCTACACACTCAACTAACAAAGCTTTATGTTCTGTAGACCTACAAATCTCTGACTAATGTCTGTGTTACATTGATTCTATTTCTGCTGTGTAAAATCTGTATGACTTGTCAATCCAGTCTTCATAGGTTTCATTGTCTGGGGGGTCCTTGAGTGCTACTCAGTGTTGTGATAATCTGTCTGTACACTTGAAGTCTGATGCAGGAATGTGGCAGAACTTGAAATCAAATAGCAAAATACTGGCTATCTAGCAATTAATTGTAGTATTAGGCTGTAGGTCAGGCTTATTGATCATTCCCTTTATGTATAAAGTGTCCATTTCCACAATTAATTTCTTAACACTTATAAGATATATGTGTAATGTGTAAAGTGTACAATAAAGTCCAAACAGCTCTATTTTTGCTTGTAAATATTGTACTTGTGTTGTGTTCCAGTTAATTGATCCAAATTGATTTATTCTCTGTTTGTGATCTGGGTGCTCCTGACTAATATACTATCCTACTCTGATGATAGACAAATCTACTACTAAGACTACTAGATACTCTGACTTGTAGTTGATTAGTGTTAGTGTAAGACAATGTAAGACTGCTTCCTTGAGTGCATTCATAGATTTCTGTGCTTCATCATTCTAATTGAATATCAAGTTCTTTTGTGTGAGTCAATTGAGTAGTTGTGCTAACTTTGCATAATTTTGAATAAAAACACAAAGCACTCCTACTGTTCTGAGAAATCCCTGTACTTCTGTAACACTCTTACAAGGCAGCCAATCCCTAACCTTCTGTATTTGTGATTCTTCAGCCTCTCTCCCCAAATACATTAGCTTATACCTAACAAATATTGTGGAATTGTTGTAAAGCATTATCTTCTTTCTAGAAAACATCCCTCCTACAGCTTTCACTCTCTACAAAATCCGGTTTACATCTATCAGATGCTTGTAAACAAACTTCTGTATTCCCTCATTCTCAGGAAGCATTTCCTCTGTTCTGTCTACTTTCTCATATCTTGAGTAGGGTCCAATTACTAGAACATTGTCTGTGTATGAGTTTGTAACATCTAGAATCTTGTTACAAAGAATAAACACTAAGTTATTATGCAGAATCTGTACTGAGTTAGTGTAACCCATTAGTAACACTGTCAAGCAAAACGTCCCTAGAAGTGTCTGGAACATTGTCAGATCTCTAGATTGCTCATCCAAACTCCTCTGATTAAACACAATATACAAATCAAGTTGTGTATAGTATGCACAACCTCTGCAGCTTTCTACAATTAGTTCCATGTTTGGCAGAACAGTTGTGTCCTTTATTGTAACTGTGTTTAACCTCTGTAAATTGATAATAAATCATAAGGATACTCTGTCTTTCTTTGTGATGCAAAACCATTACAATTAATACAAGGAATTTGACAGTTCTATTGCTCTGTTACACAACTTCTCCTTCAACAACTCAATCACCCTCTTCTCAATTCCATGTGTAATCAGAATACTTTTCTCTACCCATAGTACATGCTCTACAGTCAGAATTTGAATAGGATTGAAATATGTAGGGTCTAATGTCCCTTGCTCCTCTTCTGTCCACACAAACACTTCTAACTGTAGCATTAATAGGTTCTCTACAAGTTTCCATTCTTTCAGCCATAGGAATCCTAATCACAATTCTCTAATTGCTTACATCCATTCTTCTATAAGTTGGCTAGTAGGTATGAAGGGCTACAGTATTGTTAGTAATATAGGCATCCTAGCTAGGGGATTAGGGTGCTGTTGTCTGACTATGTAGAACTCCTCTAGAAGTACTCTAAGTATAGGGCACACCTTATTTACAACTTTCTTGTAAGCTTATAAAACTGTGTTGAGTTTGTCATCCAGTCTATTAAGAATTACTAACTTCTGTGACTCTACTACCTCTATCATTCATGATTCTGTGACTTGTGATCCCTGACTACAATCCTGTCTCACATTTACTCTACTTCCTTCACCTCTTCCTCTGTATAGAATCATTACCTTACTATTACTCTTCTGGTTGTTTGTTCCTAATCTGCTTGTCATACATGCATCTCCCCATAATTGTAGTGTTTCTAGTTCCTTGACACTTCTCAAAAATCTGTCTCTGGCTTGTATCACAGTGCCCTCACTCTAGTGGACAGAGACCACCTTCTTGACAGATCATTCAGGTCCTAAAGCATTATGTGCTACTCTCTATTTGCAAAATCTTTGGTTTCACATTCTGTAGTTACAAAGAACAGTCTACCTAGCAAGATCCTGAACAGAGCTTTCTACACAACTTGTACTGTAATATCTATGTGAAGCATTCCTATAGAGAGTTGCAACCTTGGAATCTGTCCTACAGTCAATCCCTGACCTGTGTCTGCTGTTTCAAGTATAACAGCCATATTGTGATTTAACAGAATCTTCAATACTTTCTATATGTTAGCTCAAACTATGTTTACACTTGAACTCTGGTCCAGCACACAATCTACCTCAATTTTTCTGTCTACTATTGTATTGAGTATACAGAGTAGAAGCAAATGGTTGACTTCTGTCAACACATTGTAATACTGCTACAGTGTACAAATGTTTGATCCTGTAACAGGCAGTTCTCTACTGTAGAACACAGTGTTTCTATCTGTTCAGCACCTTAATGTAACTAATTTGCAAGTCTTCTTCCAAAGCTCTGGAGACAATGTGAGCAACTCTTACTGTGTAATACACACTTCCTAGTCCAAGCTATGTTCTAAAACTCTTCCAGCTATTTCTGGGTCCTCAATTAGTGTAATGTAGTAGTATGAGTACTCCTTTGTTCCAGTTCTGTCTTACTGTATACTTACTAGCATTAGTCTGATATCTGTAGGCTTTACTACTTTGTAATCACACTCTTACTTTCCCTTCCCCTTCACATCCTTTGCTTTCAATTGTTCTACAACCTTCTTACAGGCTTCTCCTAGCATTACTTTAAGCCTTTCAAGCTCTGTAAGGTTCTCTACCTCCTCCTCTTCTTCTTCATCAACCTCCATCATTGTAACTAGTACAGGAGCTTCTAGACTGTGTACTACAACTGGTACAGCCTGTACAAAACTAACAGAGTGTATTTGTAACAATGGAAAGTGGCTATCAACCTTTTCCTTCAAGGTCTGCTCTATCCTAGAAATAGTGTTTCTGTTAGCTATAATAATTTTATTGTCTGGGCTCTGTACACACTTCCTGTTTGTAATGTATTCTGACACTTTTGAGCAACTGTGTATAAAATGTCTAGATTCTCTACAAAATGTACAACTTCTGTTTCCTGATCCTCTGCCTGAACCTCTACTGTATCCTCCTCCTCCTGATCTTAGGCCTTACTTTATTAACTCTACTTGCAATTGTAGACTCTAAAGCACTTCCACAATACTTGTCAAATTAACTTCCTCCTGTTTGACCAGAATCACAGACTGACTCATAAGTATATCTGATCTACTAACTGTTGTGAGTGTAGATCCTCTGAGGATTGACTCTACTGTAGCTACAACTTATACAATGTTGTATACAAGTCTGTCCTTATGGTTCAGATACTTGATTTCTAACTTCTGTGTCAGTTTCTCTGTAATTACTCTATAGAACACATGTAGAAAAACACAGTAAGATTCCTCCAGTAACAGCTTATTGTTTGTTGTCAAATAGGTTACTATGAGTATAAACTCTCAGTAGTATGTTCCCAAATTGTCCCTATTTGTAATTCCTCTCTCTGCCCATTTCTGTACTACAGTATTCAAGTCACTTCTAGCATATTGTGCTCCTGTCTTAAGACTCAGGTAATACACAATTACACTTGTCTTAAATGTATTCTAAAACACTTTATCTGTATTATCCTACAAATCCTCCACTTCTACAAGCACATACTTCATTACAAGCAGAATGATATCCACTCTAGCTATGTTGCATTCGTTTGTAAGACCTTCTATGTCTGTAAAATACCTCTACAACTCTTAGGGCTTGGTTCTGTCAAAGAACAGTGTATCATATACTCTATAACAAGGCAGCTTCAAAACGTTCAATGTAGCCATTGGCTGTACTACTAGTCTTGGTTGTAATAGAATTTGTGTGTTTACTTGTAGTTGCTAAAGTAGTTGTGTGTCACTTACAAGTTGTTGTTACTGTAACTAGAGCTGTATTGTTAACAATATACTGGTTGCTAGTAAGAGTAATAATACTGGCTGCTAGACTGTCTCTGTTTCCTGTGGAGACAACTGTGCTCTTCTGCAACACAGTGTTCTAGTTACAGTCAGTTACAATGTTGATGTGGTTTGGGAAAGTTGTAGGGTAGCTAGCAATCTTGTATACAATTCTGAGGATGTAAAATGTAGTAGTTTGTTGTGAATTCAGAAACTGATTACTTAGGGATTGAGTAATAATGCTACAAGGTCTTCTTCTTCCTCCTCTTTGTTACTAACTCAAGTGCTCTACTGTTCTGATAGTGTTCCTAAGGTTTCTACAATATCAGATTCTGTACTTCTAGTGTTTGGACTATCAGATGTTTTATAGTACAATTAGATTCTAGTGGATCTGTGTGTTCCACTCAATACAGGTACTAGTACTGACTGTGACTGAGTTGACCTAAGGCCACAGGCTAGTGTCTGAGAAACCTGTTCAGGATGCTGAGAACTGTTGGAACTTGTGTTGTTTAACTATAGAAACCCCCCTTACAGTAGGCTCCAGATGAAACTCCTGTGAAGTGTCTAAGAGAAGAACACAGGTGAATTGTTAAGTTTGAGGGGGAGCTAAACCACAAGTCTTAGGAGACTAGAGTGGTTCTGAACAGGTGTAAGTTCTTCCAGTACAGTTGCAACCTTGAGAGAGAGATGTGAATAATGGAAAGTACACTTTACAAAGTACACAACAAACAATCTGATACAGAAAACAACAAAGACTAAGACTATGCCTCACACTAGAGGACTTCAAGACAAGAGACAAGAGCTAAATCAATAGGTGAACTATCTGAATTCCTCCTATATCTAGTATATGAGTAGCTACATTTATAGTTTTCCAAGTTCCAGAAAAGTGTAGTACTAACAGGGAAATGTCATGGCTGAACAAAAGAAAAATAACGAAATATACAAGAACAAATAAGAGAACCTTTTGCTAGAGGTTGGAAGAAAATGGGGTGAAAAATGCATGAGGAAAATCTAAGTAGTCTGTATTCTAGCTACAGGAAATGTTATACAAAAGGAAAAGCAAAATTTACATTAAAAGAAGTAGAAGGTTCTCATGCCATTATCATCTGATTGGTACAGACAAAGTGTAGAGAGTCTGAGAT
>NW_006760386.1:8463735-8468761 GCF_000271605.1 Fomitiporia mediterranea MF3/22
GTGCTTATCACAGGCTCAGAACACAAGTTGTGTCACAGCAAGTGGCTCAGCAAACCATTACATCATTATTGCCCAGATCAAAGTACTGTGATCTTCCAATCAGATAGGACATCAGGGCAATCAAAGTGTTGATCTCAGGAGACTGCCAGAAATCTCGGAACTCTCTACACTTTGTCCATACCAATCAGATGATAACAGCATGAGAACCTTCTATTTCTTTCAATGTAAATCTTGCTTTTCCCTTTTGCATAACATTTCCTGTGGCTAGAATGCAGACCACTTAAATTTTCCTCATGTATTTCCACCCTATTTTTCTTCCAACCTCTGGCAAAAGGTTCTCTTATTTGTTCTTGTATATTTTGTTATTTTTCTTTTGTTCAGTCATAACATTTCCCTGTTAGTACTATGCTTTTCCAGAACTCAGAAAACTATAAATACAGCTACTCATGTACTAGATACAGGGGGAATTCAGATAGTTCACCCATTGATTTAGCTCTTGTCTCTTGTCTTGAAGTCCTCTAGTGTAAGGCATAGTTTTTAGTCTTCATTGTTTTCTGTATCAGATTGTTTGTTGTGTGCTTTACAAAGTGCACTTTCTGTTATTCACATCACTCTTCCAAGGTCACAACTGTACTGGAAGAACTTGCACCCATTCAGAACCACTTTAGTCTCCTAAGACTTGTGGTTTAGCTCCCCCTCAAACTTAACAAATCACCTGTGATCTTCTCTTAGACACTTTACAGGAGTTTCATCTGGAGCCCACCATGAGGGGGGTTTCCATAGTTAAACAACACAAGTTCCAACAGTTCTCAGCATCCCAAACAGGTTTCTCAGACACTAGCCTGTAGGCTTAGGTCAACTCAGTCACAGTCAACACTAGTACCTGTATTGAGCAGAACACACAGATCTGCTAGAATCCAATCACACTGTGAAACGTCTAATAGTCTGAACACTAGAAGTACAGAATCTGATATTGCAGAAACCTTAGGAACACTATCAGAACAGCAGAGCACTCGAGTCAGTAACAAAGAGGAGGAAGAAGAAGACCTTGTAGCAACATCACTCAATCCCCAAGTAATCAATTTCTGAATTCACAACAAACTACTGTATTTCATGTCCCCAGAATTGTGTACAGGATTGCTAACTACCCTGCAACTTTCCTGAATCACATCAACATCACAACTGACTGTAACTGGCACACTGTATTACAGAAGAGCACAGTTGTCTCTACAGGAAACAGAGACAGTCCAGCAGCCAGTATCTTCACTCACACTAGCAACCAGTGTATTGTTAGCAACACAGCTCCAATTACAGTAACAGTAACTTGCAAGTGATGTGTAACTACTTCAGCAACTACAAGTAAACATGCAAATTCTATTACAACCAAGACTAGCAGTACAGCCAATGGCCACATTGAACATTCTGAAGCTGCCTTGTTACAGAGCACATGATGTGTTGTCCTTTGACAGAACTAAGCCCTGAGAGTTACAGAGGTATTTCACAGATGTGGAAAGTCTTACAAACGAATGCAACATAGCTAGAGCAGATATCATTCTGCTCACAATGAAGTATGTGCCTGTAGAAGTGGAGGATTTGTAGGATAATACAGATAAAACATCTTAGGATACATTTAAGACAGGAGTAATTGCATATTACCTGAGTCTCAAGACAGGAGCACAATATGCCAGAAGTGACTTGGATACTGTAGTGCAGAAATGGGCAGAGAGAGGAATTATGAATAGGGACAATTTGGGAACATACCATTGAGAGTTTACACTCATAGCAACCTATTTGACAACTAACAATAAGCTGTCACCAGAGGAATCTTACTGTGTTTTTCTGTGTGTGTTCTGTAGAGTAATCACAGAAAAACTGATACAGAAGTTAGAAATCAAGTATCCAGACTATGAGGACAGACTTGCATACAATATTACACAAGTTGTAGCTACAGTAGGGTTGATCCTCAGGGGATCTACACTCACAACAGTTAGTGGATTAGATACACTTGTGAGTCAGTCAGTGATTCTAGTCAAACAGGAAGAAGTTAATTTGACAAGCATTGTGGAAGCACTTTGGAGTCTGCAATTACAAGTAGAGTCAATAAAGCAAGGCCCAAGATCAGGAGGAGGAGGATATGGTGGAGGTTCAGGCAGAGGATCAGGAAACAGAAGTTGTGTGTTTTGTAGAGAATCTGGACATTTTATACACAGTTGCTCAAAAGTGTTAGAATACATTACAAACAGGAAGTGCACACAGAGCCCAGACAATAAAATTATCATGGCTAACAGAAACACCATTTCTGGGATAGGGTGGACCTTGAAGGAAAAGGTTGATAGCCACTTTCCATCATCACAAATGTACTCTGTTAGTTTTGTAGAGGCTGCACCAGTTGTAGCACACAGTCCAGGAGCTCCTATACCAGTTACAATGGTAGAGGTTGATGAAGAAGAAGAGGAGGAGGTGGAGAACCTTGTAGAGCTCAAAAGGCTTAAAGTAATACTTGGAGAAGCCTGTAAGAAGGTTGTAGAACAATTAAAAGCAAAGGATGTGAAGGGGAAGGGAAAGCAAGGGTGTGATTACAAAGTAGCAAAACCTGCAGATATCAGACTAGTGCCAGCAAGTATGTAGTAAGACACAACTGGGACAAAGGAGTACCTGTACTGCTACATTGCACCAATTGAGGACCCAGAAATAGCTGGAAGAGTTTTAGATTGTAGCTTGGACCAGGAAGTGCATATTACACAGTAGGAGTTACTTGCATTGTCTCTAGAGCTTCAGAAGAAGACTTGCAAATTAGTAACATTAAGGTGCTGAACAGATAGAAACACTGTGTTCTACAGTAGAGAACTGCCTGTTGCAGGATCAAACAATAGTAGGCTACAGCAGTATTGTAACATGTTGGCAGAAGTTAACCATTTGCTTCCACTCTGTACACTCAAGGCAATAGTAGACAGAAAAATTGAGGTAGATTGTATACTAGACCAGGGATCAAGCATAAACATAGTTTGAGCTGATGTATGGGAAGCATTAAAGATTCTGTTGGATTGTAATATGGCTGTTACACTTGAAACAGTAGATGCTAGTTAGGGATTGACTGTAGGACAGATTCTAAGGTTGCAACTCTCTATAGGAATGCTTCATGTAGATATCACAGCACAAGTTGTGCAGAAAGCTCTGTTCAGGATCTTGCTAGGTAGACTGTTCTTTACAACTACAGAATGTGAAACCAAAGATTTTGCAAATGGGGAGCAGCACATAATGCTTTAGGACCTGAATGATCTGTCAAGGAGGTGGTCTCTGTCCACCAGAGTGAGGGCACTGTGATATGAGCCAGAGACAGATTTTTGAGAAGTGTCAAGGAACTGGAAATGCTACAATTCCAGGGAGATGCACATATGGCAAGCAGATTAGGAACAAACAAGCAGAAGAGTAATAGTAAGGTAATGATTCTATACAGAGGAAGAGACAAAGGAAATAGAGTAAATGTAAGAAAGGATTACAGTCAGGGATCACAAGTCACAGAATCATAGATGATAGAGGCAGTAGAGTCACAGAAGTCAGTAATTCTCAATACACTGGATGACAAACTCGACACAGTTTTGTGGGCTTACAAGAAAGTTGCAAATAAGGTGCACCCTGTACCCAGAGTGCTTCCAGAGGAGTTCTGCATAGTCAGACAACAGCACCCCAATCCTCTAGCCAGAATGCCTATATTACTGACAATACTACAGCCCTTCATGCCTACCAGCCAACTTACAGAAGAGCAGATGTGAGCAATTAGAGAATTGTAATTAGGATTCTTATGGCTGGAAGAATGGAAACTTGCAGAAAACCTATTAATGCTACAGTCAGAAGCATTTGCATGGATGGAAGAGGAGTAAGGAACATTGGACCCTACATACTTTGATCCTATTCAAATTCTGACCATAGAGTATGTACTATGGGTAGAGAAAAGTATTCTGATCACATGCAGAATTGAGAAGAGGGTGATTGAGTTGTTAAAGGAGAAGTTGTGTAACAGAGCAATAGAACTGTTGAATTCCTCCTATCAATTGTAATGGTTTTGCATCACAAAGAAAGACAGAGTATCCTTGTAATTTATTATCAATTTGTAGAGGTTAAACACAGTTACAATAAAGGACACAGCTGTTCTGCCAAACATGGAACTAATTGCAGAAAGCTGTAGAGGTCATACATGCTATACACAACTCAATTTGCATATTGTGTTTGATTAGAGGAGTTTGGATGAGCAGTCTAGAGATCTGACAATGTTCCAGACACCTCTAGGGACGTTTTGCTTGACAGTATTGCTAATGGGTTACACTAACTCAGTACAGATTCTGTATAATAACTTAGTGTTTATTCTTTGCAACAAGATTCTGAATGTTACAAACCCATACACAGACAATGTTCTGGTAATTGGACCCTGCTCAAGATATGAGAAAGCAGACAGAACAGAGGAAATGCTTCCCAAGAACGAGGGAGTACAGAAGTTTGTTTACAAGCATCTGATGGATGTAAACCAGATTTTGCAGAGAGTGAAAGCTGTAGGAGGGACGTTTTCTGGAAAGAAGATGATGCTTTGTAACAAATCCACAATATTTGTTGGGCATAAGCTGACATATTTGGGGAGAGAGGCTGAAGAATTGTGAATACAGAAGGTTAGGGATTGGCTGCCTTGTAAGAGTGTTACAGAAGTACAGGGATTCCTCAGAACAGTAGGAGTGCTTTGTGTTTTTATTCAGAATTACACAAAGTTAGTACAACCACTCAATTGACTCACACAAAAGAACTTGATATTCAATTGGAATGACAAAGCACAGAAATCTATGAACACACTCAAGGAAGCAGTTTTACATTGCCCTGCACTAACACTAATCAACTACAAGTCAGAGTATCTGGTAGTTTTGGTAGTAGATTTGTCTATCATCAGAGTAGGATGGTATATTAGTCAGAAGCACCTGGATCACAAACAGAGAATAAATTGATTCAGATTGATTAACTGGAACACAACACAAGTACAATA
>NW_006760386.1:8471073-8490921 GCF_000271605.1 Fomitiporia mediterranea MF3/22
TTCACATACTTCCAATCTTCTGTTACATTCCTTTTCATTTACAATAAATTGCAAAAAGCTCATACAACATTCTATAAGCATATAAACCTTTATACAAATTATGATTCTTTTCCACCTATTCCTATCCTATTCCACTAGTTCTATACATAAATCATAAAAATATCCATCCATCCATTCCATTCCTTTTAACTCTCTATTTTATCTATTTTCCTATCCATTCCATTCATTTCTGTTCCATTCTGTTTATTCCTTATGTTTCCAGTTTTTTTTTCATAAAAACAAAACTGGACTTTTATTTCTCTACTTTCTACCCTGTTCTATTTCCTACTCTATCTCTTCCACCCTACTATCTACAGAGGCTTCTGCTACTATAGCTAAGAAGTTAATACCCTGCCTCAGAGCCATAATCTTTACATCAAACTTGTTCTTCATCATCATCAGTTACAACTCCAGGTCATTCAGCTCCTTAGTCATCTGTGAGTAGAGGTTGTGGACTGTTCTGGCTTCACTATGTGTGATCAGAGGGATGACAGAACACAGGTTCTGAGTTGTACTGTACAATTCTACAGTTTGCCCCCTAGTCTTATGCCAGATTCCCTTCAGGCTACATCCAGAGTGGCAGAATATGTATACTGTACACTAGTTTTCTACACAAATGATTACTATTGACACAGTCAAAAATAAGATTAAAACAGACTTACTTGGATTACTATAGTACAGCCAATCTATTACAGTCTGGCAAGTGAATCCCTGAGGACCCTTGTGCCTCTCTACACACTTCACACACTCAGGTGTGTAGAAGACCATTCCCTCTACCCAATCCAGAGGGATATCCTTGTCCTCCTTGCTTGAAGACTCCACCACAACCTTCTGGTTTTTTGTACATGTTTCCTTGCTAGAGACTAGAATCTCTACCTCTACAATAGTGTGCTTCTTACTTAGGAGTACTAGTACTGGCTCTAGACAACAAAATGGAGTCAGTATACCTAGAAAATCAACTACCTCTCATCCACATTACCTTTTTCCTTACTTTTGTCCTCTTTCTTCTTTTCTAGCTTTGTAACTACTTAAGGAACTAGGAGAAACATTATATTAGCTTGGCACAATTTGTTAGCCATACTTGTACTTACTGACTATGACTTGTTTCTCCTTCCTATCCCTTCTTGTGTTGACCTTCTCTTTCTCTACAACTGGCTTTTTCTTTTCTGGTTTTACAACTCCTTCAGGAACTAGGCAAAGACAACATTAGTAGTGTACAATTTGTTAGCCATATGTTTAATTCATACCTGGCTTGTTCCCCTTTTCTACTACCACCTTCAACTTTTCTGTGTTTGTGACAGTATTAGAACCTGTGTAAACAGTTAGTTATTGTACACAATTTGTTAGCCATACTTGTACACATACCTTTGGACCCCTCCTTTTCCTTCCTATCCTTCTGCTTTGTTACTGACTGTGCCAAGACTGTAGCCTTCTCCCTCTCCTTCTCCTTTCCCCTCTCCTTCTCCTTCTTTACCTTAGCCTGAGCCTCTTCCTTAACCTTGGCCCACATTGCTTTCTCAGCCTCTACCTTCACTTTAGCCCTAGTAGCAGCTTTGTCCTCCTTTGCTTTTACAAGCTCCTCTACTGTTACCTTACAATCTATAAAATGTTCTGTGTTAGTAGACAGATCAGAAATCAGGAAATAGGAGACTTACTGCCAGATTGACCCTCTACTAGCACAGACAAAACCTCCTCACCCTCTGAATCATCATCATTGTGAGTGTCATTGTCTGAGCTCTCTTTGTCTTCAGACTCAGGATCCATGGTTGATCCATTAGTTTCCTCCTTCACAACCTTGTCCTCTGGTTCATTTTCTGTATCAGAACCTGTAGAGCACATCAGTATATGAGCCAGAGACAATACACTTCACAGAGGTACTCACTGAGCATATGTTTGACTAGCTTGTCATCCATGTCCATTCCCTTACTGGCTACTATGTTGTTACACACACAATTTCTGAGGAAAATCACAAAATCAGTATAAAAAGAGTAGAAAAGAGTACAACACTTACTGTTGGATTTGCTAGGGAGTAGCAATGACATGGCAAGAGTGATGGAAGGAAGCAGGAAGAATAAGCAACAATGTTCACACACACACAGAACTTACATTCAGCCCACCAATCATTAAATCAACCATGTGACTGTAGACAGTCACAAGCAAATGTACTAGGAGATGAAACAATCAGTATCACACTAAGAACTGTACATCACATACAGACAATCACAGCAATCAATTCCAAACACCCACATGACTCATAGAAGCCTACTCTGAGAACACCCAACTATTCTGTATTGTAAGCATTTACAAACAGAACTGCAAGAGTGTACAGTCTCAGAATTGGCTTACACACATTGTTTTCTCCACAGGATGTACAGATCACATGCTTATCACAGGCTCAGAACACAAGTTGTGTCACAGCAAGTGGCTCAGCAAACCATTATGTTATCATTGCCTAGATCAAAGTACTACAATCTTCCAATCAGATAGGACATTAGGACAATCAAAGTGTTGATCTCAGGAGACTGCCAGAAATCTCAGAACTCTTTACACTTTGTCTGTACCAATCAGATGATAACAGTATGAGAACCTTCTATTTCTTTCAATGTAAATCTTGCTTTTCCCTTTTGCATAACATTTCCTATGGCTAGAATGCAGACTACTTAAATTTTCCTCATACATTTCCACCCTATTTTTCTTCCAACCTCTGGCAAAAGGTTCTCTTATTTGTTCTTGTATATTTCGTTATTTTTCTTTTGTTCAGTCATAACATTTCCCTGTTAGTACTATACTTTTCCAGAACTCAGAAAACTATAAATACAGCTACTCATGTACTAGATATGGGGGGAATTCAGATAGTTCACTCATTGATTTAGCTCTTGTCTCTTGTCTTGAAGTCCTCTAGCATGAGGCATAGTTTTTAGTCTTCATCATTTTCTGTATCAGATCATTTGTTGTGTACTTTGCAAAGTACACTTTCCATTATTCACATCACTCTTCCAAGGTCACAACTGTGCTGGAAGAACTTGCACCTGTTCAGAACCACTTTAGTCTCCTAAGACTTGTGGTTTAGCTCCCCCTTGAACTTAACAAATCACCTGTGATCTTCTCTTAGACACTTCACAGGAGTTTTAGTAGGCTTCTATGAGTCACATGAGTGTTTGGAATTGATTGCTATGATTGTCTGCATGTAATGTACAGTTCTTAGTATGATGCCAATTGTTTCACTAGTAAAGATGTTCTATAATAATAGGATGTTTAGAAACAGTCTACTTTTGAGTCCCTTAAGCAGACTATTACTAGCAAACTTATATTAGTAGTTCTGACAGTTACAGACAAGTTCTAAGTTAAAGCCAACTCTTTCAACTTTACAAATAGAGTAGTACTATCCTAGTTTATTAATGAAAAGTAGTGTCTAATAGTATTCCAATCAGAATCCCTCTCTATAACTGAACAGAACTACCCTATTTATAATAAGAAACTCCTTACAATTGTCTGTTCTCTAGAGGAGTAGTATTAATATCTCTTTAGAGCTGTATAGAAGTTTGAGATTTAGAGTAATCACCTTAATCTCTAATACTTCTGAGCACCTTAGAAGCTCAACCACTACTAGGCCTACTAGATGCTAGAACTATAGAACTATAACTTTGTACTAACCTACAAACCTAAAAAGCAAATGACAAAAGCTGATTTACTCTTAAGACAAGTAGGTTATAAAAGGAGGGAGAATAATAACAAAAATCTTGTTCTCCTTAACAATTCCTGTTTTACATCTGAGACAATCTAAGAGATCTGACTCAAGTCTAAGGATGTTGACTTTGTTACTTATATATAGTAAGCTCTGAGACACACACAGGACTAGGTTGTAGTAAAGTAGCTAGAGAAGTAGGCTAGAGACTGGAAGGAGGACAAGGATGGACAGGTTTACTAGAAAGGCTGACTGTACATTCTGAAGGATTAGAAGCTACAGGAGGACATTGTCTAAGCTTATTACAACAATCTAACTGTAGAACATTTAGGCTAACACAAAATGTAGGAACTCATTACTCAGAACTACTAGTAGTCAGGAATGTAGAGAGAAATCCTAAAGTATGTAAGTAGTTATAATATGTACTAACAGACTAAGACTTACTAGACAAGGGTTTAGGCCTCTCTACATCTGTATCAGATTCTAGATTACTCTTAGGAAGAAGTCTCAGTAGACCTGATTAGTAAGCTACCTGAGTCTTAGGGTTACAACACTATCTGTATAATTGTTAACCAGTTCTCTAAGTAAGTCTATACAGTTCTAACCTAAACAGAACTTATTTCTAAAAGTATAGTGTACATTTATCAGAACTATGTCTTCTAGCTATACAGACTCCCTCAGAAGCTCATTCATAATTATAGACTGTAATTTGAGTCAAAATTCATATAAGACTTGTACACCCTTTTTAGAATTTAAGGGAACCCCTCTACTGTATATTATCTACAGACTAATAGTTAAACTAAGTAAGTTAATCAGAAGATTGAACTCTATCTCTAGATGTTTATTAATTATTAGTAGTTAGATTGGTCTGAATAGTTAGTACTAGCAGAATTTGTGTACAATAACTAGTAACACTCTACTACAGGACAGTCCCTGTTCTTTCTCAACTATAGAAGGTATCTGTATTAGAGAACAGTTCTGAGCCAGAATAGTAGTTCTGAATCTGTAACATACTTTACAGAACAGATGTATAAAACTAGGGAGGACACACAAGCTCTTTTAAAGAAGGTAGTACAGGTTATAAAGTAGAACTATGATTGGAAGAGATCTACAGTCAAGGATTACTAGCCTAGTAACAAAGTAATACTAGAAGCTACTAATTTGACTACAGATTGTCTAATAAAGAAGTTGGACAACAAGTGCTTCAGACCCTTTGTTATTAAGAAGAAGGTCAGTACCTCTACCTACAAACTCTAACTCCTAGCAACCTAGAAACACATACACTCAGTGTTTAACAAGGTTCTGTTGTCTCAGTACTATGATTTAAGTTTTCCTTCACAACAAAGACTCTTACCACCTTTACCAGAACTCATTAGTTCTAAACTGGAATACAAAGTAGAGTATATAGTAGATACTAAGTTAGTGTACAGAAAGCTTAAGTTCCTTGTCTACTAGAAAGGGTATCTAGTTGAAGAACACACTTAGGAACCTACTGAAAATCTCACCTATACTACTAATACAATATAAGACTTTTATTAACTTCATCTGAGTACTCAACACTAACTCTACTCTACAAATTTCCAAACCCTACTATTCTAACCTATGTCTAAGCTACTAACTAAGCTCAATGTTTACTAATCAGGATGATTAATCTTAGAGAGGAGGTGATGTTACAGTTTGCTACTCTTACACTCTCAGTTCTGCCAGTTCTACACTCTTCTGTACTAGAACTTAGGACTTCCATCCCTTAGATACACTATATATAGACTATATACAGACTGGTTCTCCCTATAACTCTTACTGTTACCCCTCTCTACCTTATTACTCCTTTCCTTTGTCTACCCCTTTATTCTTTGTTCATTCTAAGGTCTCTTACCCTTTGTCCACCCCTTCATTCTTTGTACACTTATCTTTGACCCCCTTATTCTTCATTCTTTGTAGCTTATCATTCCCTGAGTACTCTTGTGTAGTTTAGTATATATACATGTATAAGATAAGACTGGTCCAGTAGTCTTGATCTTGTCTACTCTAGGTAGTCCTGTACTCTTAGACTCACTCTATATACTCTATACTTGTCTTACTCTCTCTTTCTGCCTGTCCTACAAGTTCCAACTATGTTCTAGTACTTGTATCCTGTATTTCTGTTGTGTAGGATAGTTGTAGCCTGAGTCCCCTTACTGAGCCTTCAGGTCCCCTCTATACTGTCACTGACAAAAAGGGTCTTAAGTGTCTGATTACTCTCTATATTACTATTATTAATGTATTTCTGTTCTAAAGTAAGTGTACTTACTAGATACTTGTTTACACTCTTACTGATACTAACTATATACTTAATAGATTTATACTATCTTCCTTTATATTTGCTTTTGTTAATTGACTAGCTGAATCCTTAAAACTAATTACTTATTTGTTCTAAACTTAACTGTCTAAATCCTTAAGAACAATTACTTAAGTATTTTCACTCTTTGTACTTTTGTTTACTATTCCTACAAGCCTAGTAGTGTGAGTACTTACTAGTTTCTACTCTATAGTGTACATTTGACTAGTTATATGTACTAGTACAATTACATACCTTAGTTCTACATTACTAGTATGTAGTAGTTTATTAGAGTGCCTCTAACCTTGTGTAAACAAGGACTTATTACCTAGTATAGGTTCTTCAAAATGCCTCCAGCCCTTAAGGAACAAGGACTTACATTCTAGCATGTTAGTATTAATATCCAGACTTGGGTACCCTCCTAGAATTATCTGCCAAGGCTTGATAGCTATATTGTAATTAATATCTAATGAATAATCTTGTTGTCTATTGTCTGTAAACTTAGTACACACTTGTTCATTCCTTTTTGCCTTTATGGATGTTTAGTCCTTGACCTATCCAATCAATGTAAACCTCTAGCATATTTAGTACTAGTCTATATTAATATGTGCTAATATGTTCCAGAAGTGTTCTACAGTGTTCTAAAGCATTATGAACCTACTAGGGGCTAATTTAGTAAGTAGTCTCTGTTTCTATTCAAAAATTTGTAACTTTACTCACTAATAATTCCTGAGAGGTACTAGACAACAAGGAAGACTTAGAGTTGATCAGACCCTTCAGTTCCTCAGTGTCTAGCAAGAGGTTTTGATACTAAGTGGGTACAGTCAAAAATATGTAAGGAAACTCACTGTTCCTTACAAGAGAATTCTAATTGCTCTTAGTGTTAGAATGCATATTCTTAGGTTATCACACAAGTAATGAGGGTGTAGACCCTGATAATGATATGTATTTAGTTAATAAAGTGTTCCTTTTATATCATTTGTCTGTCTGTATGTCTTAGTTATCTGGAATATGTTTTTTATCCAATACATGTCTTGTATTGTGTATCTGATACATGCATCCAACACATGTATCTGTTCTGCTCTCATTAGTATTATTGGTTTACTAATGCTATATTGTCTGTAAGACATGTTAACAGTCCCCTTCAAACATTTACAAGACCTAGCAAGTTTATAAGGTGTTTAATCTTTGGAACATGCAATGCTTTAGTTAGAATGTCTGCCCTTTGATTGTCTGTTTGAACATACTTTATATTAACAAGTTGTTCCTCAATGTAGCATTTAATAAAATTGCACTGTAAGCTAATATGCTTTGTTCTTGTTGAGTATTTTGTTTCGTCTGCTTCTATAGATTTAATTACTGCTTGGTTATTGTAATAAATATTTGTAGGTGTATCAGAGATCTGCAGTATCTCATCTGCTAGGTATCTTAATACTATAGCTTCTTGTATTCTGTTTGATAGTGCTATTAATTCTGCTTTGTACATAGATAAGGATACTAATTTCTGTCCTTTACTTGACCAAGATATAAGCAATTCTCCTAAGAAGAATGTGTATCTGGATATCACTTTATTATTTTCTTGCATCATGCTGTCTGTGTCTGTATAACCAGTTATGGAATCATGATTTCCTTGTCCGAATATTAACCATTTGTCTTTGGTTCCCTTTAAGTATTGTATGTAATACACTACAGTATTATAATGTAACATGCTTGAGGATTTTAAGTATTTTGTGAGTAGAGATGTTATAAACACTATGTTTGGTTGTGTACAATCTGCTATATATTGCAAGGATCCAACCATATTCATATACAGTATTTTGGACATAAATGCACATTCATCTTCTGGTAGATTATTGTCTGTAACTAATAGTGTATTTAGTTGCATAGGTGTTTGCAAATTCTTTTTGTTTTGTAAGTTATATTGAGTTAATAAGTTCTTGATATAATGTCTTTGTCTCATCATTATCATCCGTTCGTTTCTGTTACGTTTGATTTCTATGCCTAGTAACTAATGTAATTTGCCACTGTCTGTAATTTCTATATACAATTGTAATGATTCTTTAATCATATTAATAACATTATTACTTTGTGCAACAATAGTTATATCATCAACATGAATTAATAATATTGCAACTGTCTGTTTGTCCTTCTTTGTGTAGAATACTGTAAAGTCATGTTCTGATTGTATAAAACTAATAGTATTAAGTATTTGGCATAAAGTTTTATACTAACATTGTCCAGCTTGTTTCAATCTGTATAATGCTTTGTGCAATCTTAATACTTGCCCAGGTTTTAACTTTACTAAGTTACCTGGTGGAGGTTTAATAAATATTATTTTGTCATCATTGAGTTCTCTGTTTAAGTATGCAGATTTAACATCTATTTGATGTATCTTGTAGTTCTTTGAACATCCCTATGTGATTGCAAGTCTTATCAAAGATATGTGTGCAGTAGGTGCAAATAGATCATTATTATAATAATCTTTGCTGTCTTGTTGAAATATTCCTTGTACAACTAATCTAGCTTTTCGTTTCTCAATAGAGTTATCTGCTAGTCGTTTTGTTTTATATACAAATTGTGTTCCTATAACATTTGCATTATTTGGAGGATACACCATCTCCCACGTATTGGATTGTATTAATTGTTGTACTTCATCGTTCATAGCTTTATTCCAAAGCTTACAATTGTCTCTACTGATTGCTTCTTTATATGTTAATGGATCTGCCATTATTTCTGTATGTAGATTGTTGAACTTGTTGAGATAGATCATAATATTTGTTTCATCAATGTATGATAAACCTTTTGAGTGTTTACTAGGTAAATTCGTTTCACCTAAACGTTCTGTAGTTTTGTGCTTTTGAGTAGAGCACTATAATTACATAGTTCTGTCAGATTCTTGATTGGATTTGTTGGATTACATATTGTTTACCAACTTCTGTTCATTTTGTATTTTCCATTAGTGATTTGCTTTCTCAGAAAGCATTCCCTTGTCTTCCAAGGTTGTACTAAGGTTTTGTTGTAAATGTGGAGCTGTTCTGGAGCAATAGTTTGGATCATATTGTCTGGGAGAAACATACTGAAGATGTTTAATTATTCAGGGAGTGTCTGTTTGAGTTTCCAGGACATCCAAGCTTATCCTGTTTCTTTTGGGTTGTGTTCTGGTGTGTGTCTGTCTATTGTGTACTTGGCAGCAGTATTTGTTTCTGTTGCTTGGCCCTTTGGACTTTGTGTTGCCTGGCCCATCAGACTTGGGTGGATTGTTATCCCCCTTGATATCTAATTTGTTTCCTTGGATTTCTTCCAAGTCCCCTTCAATTTGTGAAGGTTTGGTATCTAGGAATTGTATGTTTTGTTCGATAGTTATTTTCCTATGATGCCAAGTAATATGACCTTTGGAATTATTGTTGAAACCTATCCATTGTCTGTAATAACCTCTGTCTGTTATTTTAGAAGAGTTTTTGCTTTGTATTATTATGTATTGACCAAATTCGTGTATGTTATCAACACTAGCATTATGTCCATATTGTTTATAATAAGGAGTTGTATATCCTATCACACTCTGAGGAGTTCTATTATGAATGTATGCTTGTAGCATAGCTGCTTCTGCCTATAAGCATAAAGGAATGTTCTGTAAAGTAATAGAGGCATGTATTTGCTTAAATATTGTTTTATGCATCTGTTCTGCTACTCTGTTCTGTTGTAGTGTATGTTTAACAGTTAGTCTGGATTTCGTTCCTTGACTAATTAAATACTCTTGAAAGTATTTACTACAGAATACTGTATTGTTATTGCTTTGCAATTGTTTTATTTGTATTCCATATTTCATAAATATGTTTGTGCTCTATTGAACATATTGTGTGTAAGTGTTGTCCTTTGTCTGTAACTTTAATAAAGATACCCAACATGTTACATCATCAACTAATGTTAATAGATATCGAATATTCTTATATCCTTCATAGGATACTGGACCTATTATATCCATATGAATTATATCACTGTAATTAGCACTTATTTCTGAAGATCTTGTTTTTGGTTGTGCTGTCTGTTCAATGTTTGCTTTTATACAATCAACACATTGTTTTTCATCAAAGTTTATTATCTTTTGGGATAATATTGTTGTATTGCTTCATAATAAACGTTTAATATAATCATAACTGATATGACTAAGACGTTTATGTAAATTGTAAACACTGATTCCACTCATAGAATTCATATAATGAGTGTTTCTTAACACATATAGGTTATTTTCGAGTTTGATTGTTCCTATTTTGTGTTGCTTGTGATAAATAATACATTCTGATCACTTGAACAAGAATGCAAAACTGTTGTTGCATAATAACACTTGACTTATAAGTGAAAAGTTTAAATCTGAATGATAATAAACATTGTTCAGCATTATTTTATTTATTACAGGAATGTGTGTATCTCCTGAATTTCCCCTTTTAATCTCTATGCACATATTTCTAGCCTTTGTAAGAGTTACTGTTGATTTGTTTACAGGTGTAACTGTTACTAGGGATACGTTTCGTACGTCTGTGAGGCAAAAATAATACAGTGTAGCATGTATTGTAGTACCAGAATCAATTATATTGATTGTATTAGGGATAAATTTATTTATTAATGTGTTATTATCGTCTGAAATATTATTATAATGTACCCAATTTGCAAATGGGTTGTTTTCGTTTGTATTTGTAATAGCGTTTGCCTGCTCAGAGGGCAGTAACTGTGTCATTTCAACATCTGGTACCTGTTTAATATATACACTTACTTGCACTGCAGTTGCTACTAGTGTGGGCTTCACTTCCTTTGCTTCTGCTGTGTTTGCTGAATGATTAACCTTTTTGGCTCAGGCATCTAGTGTTGATTAGGACAATGATGCATAGCAATCATGTGTGTAGTGTCCTGGGTTGCTGCAATTATAGCATTTTGATACTAGAGTCAGTTTGCTTGTTTTTTTGTTGATTCTGTTTGTTCCTTGCTTTTTATTTTTTGTCCAAAATGTATTAGCCTGTACTCATATATTAGGCTGCTTATTCGAATACCACATAGGGTTTTTAATACAATAATCGTTAAATGCTTGACACAGTACTGTGATCAGTCTCTGCAGCTTTATAGGATGGTGCTTGGATTTGGGCTTTCCTTCATAAAACATGTCTTGAGCTTGTTCCATGGCCTTTAGAGTACCTTTGTATTTGGCAGGTGTAGCAGCATAGATTGCTGTGTGATAGGTAGTGTCTGTAGGTTTATTATTGTCTGCTATTAGCTGTGCATATATCTGCTCTAGCCTATCAAGCATCTGTCCGAAGTTTTTAACATGATCACTACACTTAAATAACGAAAACTCATTATATGCTTTGTACATAACTGTAGTAGGATTGAAGCATTCTTCTAATCTGCTCATAAGAGTTGTAATAGACGTTCTGGTGTGCATAAAGTTAGCCATAATGTGATCCACTACTTTATCAATAATTGCCACATATATGGCATGAGCAACCTCAATGTCCTCAGGCTTTGGCTCATTAGTGAATAAGTATGTATAGCCAATTGCTATGATAGTAGAGTGAATGCAGTACTTCCACATCTT
Source organism: Fomitiporia mediterranea MF3/22 (assembly GCF_000271605.1). Classification (NCBI taxonomy): domain Eukaryota; kingdom Fungi; phylum Basidiomycota; class Agaricomycetes; order Hymenochaetales; family Hymenochaetaceae; genus Fomitiporia; species Fomitiporia mediterranea. Next base: position 8,482,699 of record NW_006760386.1, read on the forward strand.
ATATCTGGCTGTGTCTTTCAACTGTGTGATGTTGTGCCCAAAGTGTTTGGGAACATTGGTGGGTTTGACATGAGTCAAGTTCGTCCTATTCGTCTGCTGTGCAGGTGTTGATGGGTTCGTCTCTGTTGTGTTCAATGTGTACATATTGCAGGTACTTGGAGAGTCCATCATAGATGTGTAGTATCAATGCAAAGAAGTGTAGCATAGTCTTGTAGTAGTAGTATGAGGTGTTAAGCAGAGAGTGCAAGGCTCATAACCTGTTAGAATGTGTATTCTTAGGTTATCACACAAGTAATGAGGGTGTAGACCCTGATAATGATATGTATTTAGTTAATAAAGTGTTCCTTTTATATTGTTCGTCTGTCCGTATGTCTCAGTTATCCAGAATATGTTTTTTTATCTGATACATGTCTTGTATTGTGTATCCAATACTTGCATCCGACACATGTATCCGTTCCGCTCTTATTAGTATTATCGGTTTACTAATGCTATATTGTCTGTAAGACATGTTAACACTTAGTTTACTCAACTACTGACTAGAATAACCTAGTACTTGAGTAAGGGGTCAGGGAAAAAGAATCCCCTTTATCTAACAATTGATACTGTCTTTTATAAGGGTATACACATGTGGATACATGAGGAGAAAGTGTAACTAACTACAATGAGAATATATACACTTGTGGGTCCTACTGTGTAATGATCTGACTCAATCAGCAATGTAGTAATAATAAAATACAAACCAGTAAAGCAAATCCTTACACTCTCCTTCCCCACTCACCATTCCATGCTTGACATCACCCTTGATAGGCCTACACTGTGTGCATTTACATTCCCTAGTACTGTCCATGACACCATTTCAAATAATGGAAGAAGCAGTGGCCACCACTTACCCCTCCTGAGCCAAGTCTGTCCACACCATTCACTTCACTCTCTCTGTTCCAGACAGAACGTCCCAGAGATACACCTTTGCAATCATCAACAACGACTAAGTTCACTGCACCTCTGATTGCGAGACGTAGTCAGAGCATGCAACGTGCACGTACGGATACAGCTTCGCCTGCTACCCGATGAGCTTGCTCAACGCTCTGGATCTTAACCCGAGTGCGTCACTCATCCTTGCTGCACACCGTCACGGCGCATCTTCCTTTTTGCTTTAAGTACTAGCACACGCTAACATTTCCTTCCCCCTTAGCAAGTCAATTTCACAACCTGTCTCACAAGCGCAACCTCAACCTCTGCAACCCTCACAAACTCACAATCCGCACACACGCACAACTCGACTCGCCGGGACCGAGCAGCAACCAAGGAACAGAGACAAAGACTACATCAAACGGCCCGAGAATGCGTCCATCCTTTCCTGTAGTAGAGGATTGTTATTAAATAATTTATTTGTATTTACATATTTGCTAAATATAATTTATTTATTACTATAGTAATGGTCTGATAAAAAGTGAAAAGTGTTTCAATCAACTGTAGAACTTAAATACCCTTGTATATGCTTGTAGTACTTATATGGTCCACAATATTTTCTATAATATACAAACCCTCTTGCTCTATGTTATGAACTGTAACCTTGAGAATATTAACAAGGGGTCTAGTTATTATACATTTTACTTGTATATTTTATACTGAAACTACAGCCTTATTTGTACTTTTAAATTTTTTGGAAAATTTATATATTTTATAACTATATAAACTAATACAAGATTTTGGACTGTTGTTTGGTACGGTTCGTGTTATTCAGACAGGGACTTTTCTGCTCAAAATAAATTTTGGACCCTAAGTCTGTGAGGATTGTAGTCTCCTCACTTTAGATACTCTTATTGTATTTGTGCCCTGAGAATGTGCTGTGCTTGAATGCATACTGACAACATAACCTGTGTACATATCAAGCAAATTATTACAGTCATTATTGAAGGTCGAGTTACAACATTTTTGGGGATTGCTGAATAGGCATAAGACGAGTTTATTTTTTGGTTTGGACGCTAGGACAGGTAATCACGAAAACAGGTGGGGATGAACAAAGCACAGATGCTATCTGCTAGCCAATGTACAGTATTTGACAAAAGTATTGCACATTAGTATTTCACAAACTTCTTTCTTTATTAAAATTATTATTATATTAGCTTATATTAAATAAATGCTGTATTATTAAAGTACACCTTGTGTATATAATGTTAGTATAATAATTAGACTTAATACTTACTTATAATAATTAATATACTTTAATTTAAGAAAAAGTGTCTGTGCATTTCTTTTGATTACTTTTAATAATTTTATTATATTACACATTTGTATTCAAAAAACTTGTTATATTAATATAGTGATTTAGTATTTAGTATACCCTCCTTGAGCCTTTGCTAATGCATTAACTCGTCTGGGCATACTAGTATACAAACTTGCAATATACTCATTATCTATTTAGTACCATTCCTCCTGTAAAATCCTCCACAATTCATTAACGTTCCTTGGAAGTGGATTTCGAGCTTGTACTTTATTGTCAAGATAGTGCCAGACATGTTCAATAATGTTCATGTCTGGGCTCGAAGGGGCCCAATTGAGAAGTTTGATTCGTTTTTCTTGTAGTTATTTTGACATTGCTCAAGATTTATGCTTCGGATCTCCATCCTGCTGAAAGAGAAACTTGGCACATGGAATGTTGTAGTCAGAAAGGGTGCCAAGAAGTGATTTGTCAAGGATTTGGATGTATTGGCTAGAGTCCATATTCTTTTCAATGTGATGAAGACAGCCAACACTATGTACAGTAATGCATCCCCAAACCATAAGATGTCCACCACCATGCTTGATGACTTTCTTTACATTCTTTGCATGGAGTGACTCCCCCTTCCTCCTGTACACAATATTCCTTCCATCCTGCTTGAATAGATTGATTTTTGTCTTGTCTGAGAAAATAACCTTTTCCCACTTTTTAAGAGTCCAAAACCAATGTTTGCTAGCCCAATATCTCCTGCAAGTAATATGCTTCTTGGACAAGTATGGTTTAATGAGAGGGACACAGGCCACTATTCCATATCCTTTGAGAGCACAACGAATGGTTTGTACAGAATTGGACAGGAAGTACTTGTGTTTAAGGTTGCTGGAATCCTTTGCTTTGCCTGAAGCAAGTAAATAGGCAGCATAGTGTACTTTATGAATGTCAAATTTGTGTGGACAGCCTGGTTTGGGTTTGACATAGTATGGGTTAGGGTTTTTGAGCAGCTTGCAGTAGTTCCAGGAGACTGTCAATGCATTGCAACCGAGTTTTCATGCAATTTCAACATTGCTCAACCCTTGACTCTTCCAGTCCAAGATACATTGCTTTTTTGTTGGTGTAAGATATGGAGCCATTTCAGTAGATCCAGAGTAGTCTGAATTGAGCAAAAGACAGAGTATTATTGATAGTAATGGAGTACTAGTATGGCACAATGTTTTGCAGCATGGCATGACCAAAAAAAATGCACGTGACCATTTGCACAATCTCACAAGTTTTCTCCTATTTTAGAATATATATAGTTATTTTTTTTAACTCATTTTTTTTGCCATATTATACAGTAAATAATAGTACTTATATCTTATAATTATAGTTCTTAGTTGTCTGTATATAATCTTTTTTAATTAATAGATTAGGTCTGTACAATACTTTTGTCAAATACTATAATGTAAGTACTTAGAGAAAGGACTTCTTCAATGCATCCACTGTATTTAGATAGCCTTAGTATAGCATGAGTGAATCTAAGGCAGAGTGGACAGTGGACAGCCATGGTCAGTGACAGAGAGCCACCAAATCAGTAGTCAGAGACTATTAATGTGATACTAGATATCAATACCATTCATGCCATGTGCTAAGTACTTGTTGGTATAGATTGGGCTTGCACATCCCCTCTGACAGCTATCAAGACATTGTCATTGTCAGGCCTATCACTGTTTGTCTGGCTCAGAAGACAAAAACCCATGCGAGTGCCAAAAACGATTTCCAATCAAGATACTTAGTACAACATGTAGATTATATAGCAAGTAAAAGAGCATGATGAAGCAGTCTATGTACACTCTGACTATATCCACACACACCTTCTGCACACACGACTGTCCCTTGAAGACTCCCTTCTCTGCTTCGCCAACAGCCCAATCCACCACTGTCCACTTGTACAGGAATCTTCTCAATAACTGGAATTCACCACATGGCTTGCTATACAATTTACCCTGTGAGAATTGCCAGTTGAATCACAGATTCTGACCTTACTGTTTACTCGTTGTGAACAATATAAGATAGAAGACATAATCTCTTGTCAGTGAGACTTCCTTGTACACTTTGTCCATAGTGAACAAGGAGTGATTCAGTATCTTGCACTTCAAACAAAAACATGAGATAATGAGGCAAATAGGAAGGACGAATAATATTATTATGTACTGTTCAAGATCATCAACACTGCAAAAGTTTCCGGGAATGCAGTATCACAGGGATAACTTCCTGGCAGGTCTGGAAGCTGCTGCAAGTTTGGAACGTGTTCCTTGCCACCGACCCTGGAGAGTTGGTGCTGGACACCAAAGTTGTGGGCATGTGCCTTGACGAGAGCAAATCTGCATGTTACAGTAAACATTGAAAAAAAAAAGGAAAAATGGCTAACAGAATAGCATTAAGGAGGCACCCACTGCCAACTGGTACATGTCCTGCTCCTTAATATTGGCTGCTTGACCAATCTGTTCTACCTGTGTGTGCACATTAGCAACCATTTGCTTGATCTGATTATCCTGGATGTGCTACTCTTCACAACACTGTTCCTCTTGTGCATGATACTGTTCCTCTTGTACACAATGCTGCGTAACTATGGCTGAAATGTTGTTGAGGTTTTCGAAAACTTGTTCGCATTGCTGTGCCATGGTCTAATTACAGTGAGATGCAGGAGGAGATGACAGATATCTGACAATGCACAGTGAAATAGCACTGCCATTTAGTTGCTAGCAAGGGCTGGGACTTCATTGTGTGCAAGACTGGGCTGGGAGTAGCAGGCTGAAAAAGTACGGTTCACAATCAGGATATATGAATAGATAACTTACTTACTAATATTATATGGCAGTTTCTGAGACATGTGTGTCAGCATTGATCAGATGTTTCACACTTAAAGGGGGTAAAGGAGACTCTGATCTCATACACACATATGTTGAAGCTATGAAGCGATTGAGATGGAACACAGTACAAACAACTTCCTAACACCTTCCAAAATCTGACAGCAGTGCAATCGCGAGTTACAGTAACAGCTAGAGTAGCCTTAATGCGTATGCCTCTTGCTTGCAGTCTATGAATGTATTATACTGGTCCCTAAGCTACAATAACAATAACTAATACTATGGGGATGATTAAATGAGTGTTAAGACACAGTTATGCATGCAATCGAACCTTCAGGCTCTCCTAGTGCTTCGTTCTTGTCGACAATTGTACTGCGTTCGGATTCTCGAGAATTTAATAAAACAAGGATATCTGCCGTTGTTGTATCGAGTTGTGCGGCCATCAAGGCGCGGAAACCTGAGATGGGCCGAGATACCTAGGTTTATTGTGTCAGATATATCGTATATAGTGCAAAACTACACAAATTGGTGTTAATGTCAATGTACTTACTAATTAACGGTACGTCCCAGACTCAGTAATCTTCCTACCTAGTATATTATAAATAACAGCAAATAATGGTCAAGTTCAATTACAGTTCGCAAGAGGAGGGTCAGGACACACCTTCAAGTACAACAATCCTCTCTGCACGCGCAATGGTCGATATCCGGTGCGCAACAATCATACATGTCGTTTGTCTCGAGCTCAGGATCTTGTCAATCGCGTCGTTGACCTACAACAATATTACAGATCGGTATACAAGCATTTTGAGTAAGTAAACAGTGTAGTTTGCAGGGGGTAAATAATGAATAGTATGATGACGCACCCGATATTCAGACGTCGCGTCTAACGAGCTCGTCGCCTCGTCCATAGCCAGTATCGCCGGCTTCTTCAAGAGTGTGCGCGCAATCGCAAGGCGTTGACGTTGTCCGCCACTCAGGCTTAGTCTCCCAACTTTCAATTCATTCCACCATCAGCACCATTTACCTCTTCCAAACAGAGATACTCACTTTCGGTATCAGATCCTTTTGGCATCCCCCATACGAATTCACAATTCGCCTGCCGAGTTGCTTCTTCAATCTGTTCTCTAGTTGCATCTGAGTTCCCGAACGCAATGTTGGATGCGATCGTCCCTGTGAAGAGGACGGGATCTTGGGGGTCGACACCAATTAGGTTATGCCAAGAATCCGGGTTGAATTCACGAATGTCTATACGGTCGAAGTTTAGTGTGTTTATATGTGACTCTTAGCTCATTCCAAGGCTGTGCTTTTGTAGTTTATCTGTCTCTGTAGAATATAGGCAGACTGGCACTGTACTGTCAGAGCAGACGTGCCTCCAGGGTGGGGATGGAAGAGCTGTTGGACCCAGCCATAGCAGGGCAGTGCCATTGAGCAAGTACAAGCATTTCGAGTACAACAAGCTTGGAGCATGCTGTCTACAGGGATTCAGTCCTAGAGATATCAGGTGTAGGGATCCGCAGCGTTGCATATTATACGCATACGCCTTTGGCGTATACACATACGCACTGTATCGTATGTAGTCTAGAAGTCCCAAATATACGCGCATATTTCTATTTGCGTATCTGTATTTTAAAGTGAAAAATTTGCTGTATACGGCTTAAACGGCTTATACGCTAATTTCAAAATCTAATTTGGGTTTGTAATATTTGCTATATTTCTAGTATATTTTTTATTGTTCTACACCCCTTATATAACCAATACAACCTATTATAGGTTATATTATTGCTGTGGAATTTATTTTCAGTTGTATACAATGCTATAGAGTACATCCTAGGGTCATGGTTAAGAGTCACATGATTTTTGTCAAGCAAGTATTGAAGGCTACTGTTAGTATTTAATAATGTATTGATGGGTGTGAGTGAGTTGGATGCTGAGGGGACAATGCAGAGTCATTTATTATTATGTTTTGAAGAAAAATATTATATTTTGTCTATTTAATACATTATTTTTCGTATACGCCGTATACACCGTATACGGGGTATCCGTATCGTATAGAGGTCTTGGTGTGTCCGTATACGCATACGCACAGAACCCTAATCAGGCATCATGAGCTCATCAGTTCGAGGTGCTGTTGGAAGCAGTAGACAGCAAGCAGGAAGGATCAGTGAGTACCACTGAGAGCAGAGGCCAGCAGACCGTGAGTAAATAACACAGCGGGGAGACACACGTGCTGATCCATGCATACGTTTGATGAATACCTGGCCATGGACTGCAGTGGGTTTTCATCGAAGCCGTTGTCGTTGTCAGCAAGCGCACTTTGTACATTGTACACAATGAGTGCTAACAGAGATGCCAGCCATTGTCGACCCATTGTTGCCAGTGTCTGTCGTGCTCTCGTCGTCGAGGTTGTCCTACCTACAATGGTCCTACATAGAGAGTCCGATAGTTGTCTTACGTAATCAATATAAAAGAGAGGTTACTTGCACAGCCATCCAGCCGTCCATGCAGCAACATCAACATCCCATTCCCAATATGCACTGCATCAATGCAACGTACTTGTCAAGTCACCCACATATGGTTGAGAGACCCCTTAGAAGGTGTCTTCTGATCCCTAACTTTGAAGGCACAGTCACTTGAAACATTCAATTGTATTGCCTTCAATTGATGCTTGTATGACAGTACTCCCATCACGAAAAAGTTGCAACAAATGTATTTAATAATAGCAAAAGTAATCTAATAAAATGATTTCATAAGCATTACATTCTAAAATAATACTTGTATTTTACTTGTAATGTAATTATAATGATTGTATATAAATGTAAGAAATATACAAAGTTTCTATTAAACTACAAACATGTTTTAGAGCAAGTAAGCTTACTAATAGTATTATTACAACTTTACATGTGAGATACAAGCACTTAACTCTTATTATAATCTGCTAAAATTATATTATAAGTTATTTGCAACAATAGTTGATTGATTATAATAGTCATAAAAGTAATACATTGTACTTGTAAGTTAATTACAATACTTCTAGTAAGATAATATGCAATTATATATATTAATATTGATAACAATCACTCTGTCAGACTTATAAAATAATTTGGTTTTACTTTTAAACAATATATCGAAGTGATTACATAATCGAGTACCGAAGATCGA
>NW_006760386.1:8491440-8499029 GCF_000271605.1 Fomitiporia mediterranea MF3/22
GATTGATTATAATAGTCATAAAGTAATACATTGTACTTGTAAGTTAATTACAATACTTCTAGTAAGATAATATGCAATTATATATATTAATATTGATAACAATCACTCTGTCAGACTTATAAAATAATTTGGTTTTACTTTTAAACAATATATCGAAGTGATTACATAATCGAGTACCGAAGATCGAGCGCATATAATGACGCACTTGCTCTCGTCACTCCTTTTCCTCCTACCTCCACCATCTCCCCAACCCTCTTCCCCCAACGCTATGTCGTCGCTCTTGTTCTCTCTAGCCCAGTCCTCTGCCTACAAGCATCCTCCAGCAGGCACACTGCCTGCAATCACCTAGACAATAAACATCACTGTATTCGTCTCTCTAATCTGCCACTACAATGCCCGTGCTGAGCCTCAGATCCTGTGACGACACGACTGAGCTGGCTACACCGTCCTTCATCGTAAAGCGTAAGCAGCCAGTCCACTTCATAATAACTCGCACAATGGTTACTCACCCCTCTCCTCCCAACTTTTTGTCTCTCTTCCATCCCTCCCGCTCCTCGCTCCTTGCTCCGCCGCTTGCGTTGCCTCTCCTTCGTTGTCCTCCTCTGTTTACGCTCGCCTTCCTTTTTCATTCGCATTCGCGCATCCGCATTGTTGACCAATGCTGAACGACTTCTTCAATGTTTCCATACATTCGCATACTTCCCGCTCTGTAGTGCAAGCAACAGTCGACAAGCGCGCGCTCGCGACAATACCAACGTACGACCACTCCTATGGTACGACCCTCTCTTCGACGCTGTACGCACTCTCCTTCCCCACCCATTCCATGCTTAACATCACTCTCGCAGGTCCACCCCACGTGCATTTACATTCCTTAGTGCAGCGGACAACACCATATCGAACAGAAGCAGTGGACCGCCACTTACCCCTCCTGAGCAGAGTCCGTCAATACATTCCACTTTGCCTTCTCTGTTCGAGCCGGTACGTCCCAGAGATCAATCCACAATAATGACTCAGTTCACTGCTCCTCCAATTGCACGTCACAGTCAGAATATGTAGCATACGCATACTGATACGGCTTTGTCTGCAGCCTGAATCAACTCATTCAACGCTCCGGATCTCAACCTGCATGCATCACTCACACTCGCTGCACGCCGTCGCAGTACGTCCACCTTTTCTCTCCTATTGATACTTACTAACTACTCTAAACCTGTCTAACAGGTGCAGCCTCAACCTCCACAACCCGCTCGACCTCAACCCCCACACACACACACAATTTGACTCACAGGTCCCGAGCGACAACCAAACGTGGTGACGAGGACTACATCAAACGGCCCAAGGATGCGTTCATCCTTTTCCGACACGAATTCTGCTCACGAAAGAACAAGGCAGAGGCTGCTAGTGGTGCAGGGGTTAGGACTGTAGAAATAATGTTTTGTATTAAATAATTAAATATAATTATATTTTATAAATTATTTGATAAAAAATTGTATCCAAAGCAAAAGGAAGCGATTCAAACGCTTGTAATGACTAATAAGCATTATAAGCAGATATTATACTTTCTCAAATAAATAAGTATGTCTTAGTCTTGTAGTCTTAGAAAGTGTTATAATCACTTTTATAACTTGACAATTTATAAAATTATAATGGAAATTGCCAAGTTATTCTTACTTACTTATCTAACATTGTACTGTCATTACTTAACCCCCCAGGAAGATTATAAGTAATTGGACAAATTTTATAAAATATAAAAAATATACAAGATTACAAGCAAGTATAATACTTAAGACTTTTTTGTGATGGAGTACTTTAGTAGGTGCTCACTGATAGGTGCCATCGGCTGCTCCTTCGGCCATGTTTTCCGTCTGCTGACGCACGTTGCGGAGCACTTGTGCAACCTCCTTGTCTTGAGTACGACGCTCTTTGTCCTGAGTACGACGCTCTTTCGTCTTGCACGCGCCGTTGCTCAAGTATGTCTACGAGAGCTTCTTCGAGTTGCTGTGCCATGGGACAAGTAAGAGGCAGGAAGGAATGACGGATATCTGAATACGAACGCTTAAATAGCAGTGCCCTTTAGTGGCTGGCATGGGCTGGAACGTCATTGCGTGTCAGGCTGGATCGGATGTGGCGGGCAGAAAACGTACAGTTCAGAATACGATAACTCAGTTTCTGAGACATTGTCTGTGTCAGCATCAATCAGGCACTTCGCACTTTCCTCAATGAGTAAAAGCAGATAAACGGTGTTAACCGTGCATTTGTGAAGCGATTGAGATGGAACACAGTAAATACAACTTCCCAACGTCTTCAAAAATCTGAAAGCAGTGCAAAGGTGAGTAAACAGCCAGAGTACCCTTAATGTATATAGCTCATACTCACAGTCTATATGAATGTATTATACCGGTCTTCTCAGCTTCAATAACAATAACTAATACCATGGGGATGATTAAACGAGCGTTAAGACACAGTTATGCATGTATTCGAATCTTCTCAGGCTCTCCTAGTGCTTCATTCTTATCGTCAATTGCATTGGGTTCGGATTCTTGAGAATTTGATGAGACAAGAATATCTGCTGTCGTTGTATCGAGTTGTGCGGCCATCAAGGCGGGGAAACGTGAGTTGTACGTAGGTTTATTGTGTCAGATATATACATATAGCGCAAAACCACACATATCGGCATTAATGTCGATGTATTTACTAATTGACGGTATGTTCCGGACTCAGTAATCTTCCCACCTAGTATGTTATTTAGTAGTGGCACATAATGGTCAAGTTCGATTACAGTTCGCAAGAGGAAAGGCAGGACGCACCTTCAAGTACGACGATCCTCTCTGCACGCGCAATGCTTGATATCCGAAGTGCAACAATCATACATGTCGTTTGTTTCGAGCTTAGGATCTTGTCAATCGCGTCGTTGACCTACGGCAATATTACCAATCGGTATACAAGTAATTTGAGTAAGTAAACAGTGTAGTTTGAAGAAGGCAAATAATGGATAGTATGATGATTGACGCACCCGATATTCAGACGTCGCGTGAAACGAGCTCATCGCCTCGTCCATAGCCAGTATCGCCGGCCTCTTCAAAAGTGCGCGCGCAATCGCAAGGCGTTAACGTTGTCCACCGCTCAGCCTAGTCTCCCAACTTCCAATCCATTCCACCATCAGTACCATTTGTCTCTTCCAAACAGAGACACTCACTTTCACTATCAAATCCTTTCGGCATTCCCCAATTCGCTTGCCGAGCAGCTACCTCGTTGGATGCGATCGGCCCTGTGAAGAGGGCGAGGTTTTGAGGAACGGTACCAATCAGATTAAACCAAGGATACGGGTTGAATTCATGAATGTCTATACGGTCGAAGTTTATTGCGGTTATACGAGACGGCCGGTTATTGAAGAATATGGGATATGAGAATTGCCGTACCTGGCCGTCATAAGTGATACGCCCGCTTACGGGGTCGTAATACCGTAAAAGAAGACACTGGACACTTGATTTGCCACTTCCACTCTGTCCGCTATCGATTCCATCAGCCGTTATACAGAGGAAGAAAAAAAACGGATCCAAAGACGTACACGATTGCAACATCCTCCCCGACGTCGAGTTTCAAATTAAAATCCTTCAAAACTCGAACTCCTGGTCGACTCGGATACTCAAACGAAACACTCTCAAACGATACTGTTCCCCTCCTAGTCAGAGCAACAGGTTCTCCTGATAAAGGGATAGGTGGTGCCCTTTCGAGGAGCTCGAAGATACGTATCCCAGCACCGACCGCTGGCATGATAGACGCCAAAAAGACCTATATCAGCAATGCATTAATCTACCCGAAATTAAAAGTCGAGGGACAACACGTAGATCAACATTGACAGCCCATTAACAACATACACCGTAAACGACAGCATACTCGTCAAGTCTCCCACCGAAAAGGCTCCGTTACTCACTGAACTCCTTTCTATACCCCAAGAGACAAAGCAGCGTAGCATTCCCACTCTATCTCGTTGCCCCATAAAATGCTCCACTTGCGAGTGCTCCCTTGCAAATGAGTCTAAGGACAAGGTTGACCTACTATGAAAATTTGGCCTCTGCTTGTTGTTGCGCGTTGAGTGCATGGACAGTACAAAAGGCACAGTGTGATTCCAAGGCGACTTTAGTCATGTCTCCAACTGCTTCTTGGGTGCGGTTTGAGAGGCTTTTGAGGCAGTGATCGTAGAATATCCGAGTACGATATAACATTAGAATTAATTGGCATTCAGGAATTCCATTTTGATACAGCACCCAGTGAGATGGCGGATAATGGTATTCTTACATAATCAGCCATACGTTGTTTGTCTCTCTCCCAGACTCCCGTTAAGTCGCACGCCGCATTTCTACTAAACAAGTGCCCTAATCAACCAAGTGGACAGCTCCAGAACCCTTAGCCCTCTTGTGATCACTTTGCAAAGCATACGAAGAAATCTGGTATATAAGCATTTGGTATGACTCTGTCGGTTGGTATTGTAGTTTTTATAACTTTCGATGGCTCTGACAACGTTCATACTTGATGATCCTTAGGAATTATTGACGAAGTGTATGCAGTACCACAAGCTTAAGACCAGTCCTCAAGTGGTTTCAGAAATTGTGAAAGGCCAGCTTTCAGATGAACCGGAGGACTCAGTCTGGCGTTGGAATTATCGACGAGCCTTGGATTTATGTGGGACTCTCTGGTCAATGGATCCCATCTTTCAGCCATCCTTGCATACGATTGTTTCACTTTTAAACAATTTTCATACGACCAAAGGCAATCATCTCCAGTGCTCTATCTGTGCTGCTGGAAAATTGGGGACCTGTGCCAGTGTCCAGGACTGTGCAAAGAAGCGATGTTCACGCACAATCTACAAACAGTTCAAGAAACTCTCAGATGCAATCAACTGGTGGTCTGAGGTTCGTTCGGACGTGATCAACAGGCAGCGGATGAAGGTTCGCTCAGATGAGATCGACAGGCAGATTGAGGAAGACTCGCAGAAGTTCAGAAAGGAATGTAAGATCCTCTTACTAGGTCCGTCCCTTCGTCCCTCCTTCCCTCCTGCCCCTTTCTCTTTCTGCAGTCATGTTTGTCCATGTTCACTTGATACCACCCACCAGGGAGCAGAGAATCGGGCGGGTCGACAATTGTGAAGCAGATGAAGATCATGCATCAGAATGGATACACCCGCGAGGAGTTATCGGCATATCGACTCACCGTTTACCGGAATCTTCTTGAGAGTGCTCAAGCGATTGTACTGGCTATGCGTGAGCTTGCGATTGACCCCGTCTTACCCGCGAACCGCGCCTACATTGACACGATCCTGGTATACAAGGTCGACCCGCCCTCATCAATAACAGCCGCATCATCCTCCGTTGCTGGTGCCAACACCGCAACTGCGACGGGTGAATTCAGCGAAGAGGTGGCGGCTGCAATCGACGCTCTCTGGAGTGATCCCATAATCCCTAAGATCATGGATCACAGTAGTGAATTCTACTCGATGAACTCTGCAAGCTACTTCTTGAGCGAGGTGCGACGAATAGGCAAACCGGGTTATGTGCCAACGGAGACGGATGTTCTACATGCGCGACAGAAATTGACGGGGATTGTAGAAACGAGATTCAATATGGGTCAACTAAGTATACGCATCGTCGACGTCTGCGGACAACGAGGTGAACGAAGGAAGTGGATACATTGCTTTGAGCACGTAACGTCGATCATTTTTTGCCCAGCGCTTTCGGAATACGACCAGGTGTTGTTGGAGGAGTCATGCCGGACTCGGATGGTGGACAGCTTAGTGCTATTTGAGTCGGTCATCAACTCGCGATGGTTCTTACGGACGAGTATCATGCTGTTCCTGACCGAGATTGACGTGTTCAAGAGTAAACTACTGAAGGTGCCGTTAGAGAGGTATTTCCCAGAATATACAGGTGGGGCGGATATCGACAAAGCGGTGAAGTACATCTTATGGAGGTTCATGCAGGCGAACAGGGCACGGTTATGTATATACCCTCAGTGAGTGTGACCTGGCCATTTGGATCACTCCCACTTGCTGATATTTCCTGCAACTACCACCACCGTCAGTCTGATACAAGGGACTGATATGGGGAACATACGACTGGTGTTTGCGGTTGTGAAAGAAACGATATTACATAATGCGTTGAAAGATGCGGGAATACTATAATATCGTTTCGTCCACGACTTTTTTTGCCTTTCTCTGTTCGTTTCTTTCTTCATTGCCTTCACGAGTCACATAGCATTATCCTTTCTCCTCCACCTCGTGCTTTGTCCCGCCTCTCGCTTGCGTCTATATGTCGATCGCTTCACCTGCCCTTATGTTGTTACTCATTGCCCATCTATAGAACCTCGTCCATTACTACCATCACTTCTCGCATTACTATCGCATTACTCCCCTGGGTCGCCATACTGTTTACACATTGGCTTAGCCTTCTCCCTCATCCCTTGTTCAACTTTCTCGATCTAGTCCTCTTTATCCATGTCTCTGTCATAGTATTGTATCTGCCATTCACAAGTATACTGTTTCTTTGTCTTCACTTCACATCACAGGAGGCATATTTGCATTCTGTAACACTGGGAATTTATTACAAAATCCAAAAGCTCTCACCTGATTGACTGAAAATACATTCTGAAACAGATTTTCCAGACCTCAGAATTGGTTTTTGCCTCTGGTGTTATGATCCGACGCTTTGCGTCCTCGGAACTCGAGGCCTCCACCCCTCGGGTGCACTGTATACTGACTATATGCAGGTTGACTTATGTGATTGCTCCTATTCCTATTCCACTTGACCCTCTCCATTATTCTTTTGTTCACCCTGAGTCCTACCCTTTATTCCCTAGCCCTTCATTCTTTGTCTGCATACCTTTGACTCTTCCTTCTTTATCTCTCATAACTTATTATTCTCTGAGTGCCTGTGTAGTTTAGTATATATACATATGTAAGATCAGACTGGTCCTGTAGTCTTGATCTTGTCTACTCCAGGTAGTCCTGTACTCTTAGGCTCATTCTATATACTCTACTCTTGTCTCACTCTACTTACTTGCCTGACTCACAGGTTCTGTGTGTTCCAATACTTATGTTCTAGTGCTTGTATCCTAGTATTTCTGTTGTGTAGGATAGTTGTAGCCTGGGTCCCCTTACTAAGCCTTTGGGTCCCCTCTACACTGTTGCTGACATCTGGTGCATCTTATCTGTCATAGGACTGTTAATTTGAACATTAGTTTTGCTTACTTCATGTCTTACTTTTTCCTTTTGCCCTTCTGAATAGAGTTGCTCAGTAACAAATACTCTATTAAGATACTCATTATACTTTATCTTTCAACTACAATTTTCTTTTCTTTACTATAAAATTATAGACAGGTGAGTTAAGAATAGTGAAGGATTGAATAACAAAAGTAAGTACTAACACACATTCCTGATAAATAAGCATTTACTCAATTTAATGAGTCAAATTCATTGCAATATCAGGACAGGAGACAACATACATACTAGTCAGAGAATTTCCTCCTACTGTATCATTTTCTACATTATCAAGGTGGACTTGCTTAATGACATTCCTGTTGTTAAGTTCTAATTCCAT
>NW_006760386.1:8501301-8502623 GCF_000271605.1 Fomitiporia mediterranea MF3/22
CACTCCTCACACCATTCTTCTTGCTCTTCGGTTAAAACAATGCCGCTGCTTCCTGTTGCTACGTCTGCAGCCAATAGGCCACCCATTGAATGTGCCAGAAGAATTACAGATCCTGGCGGTGTTGTATTTAGCCAGTTGACAAAACCTCCGCTGCTTCTGATATTGGCCTTCTGCTCATGTGAGTTGGGATACGAGCAGCTTTCGAGCACAAAGCCGGGCGGTAATCGTGTTCGAAGATACTCGTACACTAGTTCGGTATGGAATGACTGTCCATGCTTAAAAATTTAGCGTATATTTTCAATGTAACCGATAATTTACCAGTTATGCTGACCTAAAACTAAGTTTGGTCACCTAAAGAATGCGTGAAGATAGAATTCAATGTCTTGATCAATCCATTGTACCTTAAAATCCGTGGATATATGAGACAGAGAATAGTTCCCCCCTCATCTCTGGTGCTAAAAAGTAGATGGAACTGGGATGTAACTTGGTGAGCAAGGGGAATTGCACGTCCATTTCGACATGCGCTACCATCACGAAAAAGTCGTAACAAATGTATTTAATAATAGCAAAAGTAAACTAATAAAATGATTTCATAAGCATTACATTCTAAAATAATACTTGTATTTCACTTGTAATGTAATTATAATGATTGTATATAAATGTAAGAAATATACAAAGTTTCTATTAAACTACAAACATGTTTTAGAGTAAGTAAGCTTACTAATAGTATTATTACAACATTACATGTGAGGTACAAGTACTCAACTCCTATTATAATATGCTAAAATTATATTATAAGTTATTTGTAACAATAGTTGATTGATTATAATAGTCATAAAAGTAATATGTTGTGCTTGTAAGTTAATTACAATACTTTTAGTAAGATAATATACAATTATATATATTAATAATGTTAACAATCACTCTGTCAGACTTATAATATAATTTGTTTTTACCTTTAAACAATATATCGAAGTGATTACATAATCGAGTACCAAAGATCGAGAGCATATAATGACGCACTTGCTCTCGTCACTCCTTTTCCTCCTACCTCCATCATCTCCCCAACCCTCTTCCCCCAACGCTATGTCGTCTCTTTTGTCCTCTCCAGGCCAGTCCTCTGCATACAAGCATCCTCCAGCAGGCACACTGCCTGCAACTGCCTAGACAACAAAGGTCGCTGGATTCGTCTCTCTAATCTGCCACTGCAATGCCTGCGCTGAGCCTCAGATCTTGTGACAACACGGCCGAGCTGGCTACACAGTCCTTCAGCGTAAAGCGTAAGTAGCCAGTCCACTCATAAAAACTCGCACAATAGTTGG
>NW_006760386.1:8503416-8516287 GCF_000271605.1 Fomitiporia mediterranea MF3/22
AAGACTACATTGAACGGCCTGAGAATGCGGTTCATCCTTTGTCCAACACAAATCCCACTCGCCAGAAGAAATGAGGCAGAGGCAGCTGGTGGTGTAGGGGTTGGGACTGTAGAAATGGCAGTATTATTTACTATTTTTGTATTCTATAATTTAAATATAATTATATTCGATTAATTATTTGATATAAAATTGTATAGTAAGCAAAAGCAAGCTATTCAAATACTTGTAATGACTTGTAAGCATTATAAGCAGATATTACACTGTCACAAATTAATAAGTATGTCTTAACCTTGTAATTTAGGAAGTATATTATAATCACTTGTATAACTTGACAATTTATAAAATTATATCAGAAATTGCCAAGTTTTAAAAGTATTTTTTCTTGCTTATTTAACATTGTACTTTCCTTACTTAACCCCCCAGGAAGATTATAAGTAATTGGACAAATTTTATAAAATTTATAAAATATACAAGATTACAAGCAAGTATAATACTTAAGACTTTTTCGTGATGACACACTGTCCTTTGTTTGGTAAGCCATAAGCACGTGCTGAACAGCGTGACTCAGCGATATATGTGACGTACGTCACAGCAACAGATGAATTTGAGCAATAAGTACAGAGACGAACTTTGCAGGTTGACCGCCACCTCCCCTCGGCACTCTCTACTTTGCACGCCTCGTCATGCCATCGCACGGTATTGTGGAGTCTCTCTGCTTCTCCCACTTCTCTGTCATTTCTCTGGCTATTTCACTACATTATCGGAAAACATTCTTATGAAGGGCGGTGACCGCCTCTGGAAACAGCGTATATCGGCTTTCCTCTCGTCTTCCAACCAGCGACCCAACGGATCTTTCGGAGTAGAAAAGCCAGATTACCATGATGATTTCCCACAATACCCCGCAGGCCATCCACTCCAGTCCTACGCACGTACTAGGGTATTAAACATTCCCGAGTTACTTAGCATGATTTTCGAGCACTGTATGCCAGCTGAAGACTTACCCACGGACAACCCGCTGTCTCCACCACGTCTTTTTACCAACGTATGCCATATGTGGCGTCAAGTTGCGCTCGCCACGCCCCGTCTCTGGTCCCGACTGTACCTTGTCTGCTTTCCTAGTATTCCATGCAGGATGCTTGCACTGAGGCATTTCACTGTGCTGACAGATTGGTTTGAACGTTCTGGCGCTTGTTCTATTTATTTGCGTCTACGATATCTCGGGAGCTCTGCAAGTGATGTACGCAATATCTCGTCAATCCTTGCTGCTACACTAGGGCACGCACACCGCTGGCGAGACGTCGACATCACCGCTCCGATGCCATGTTTGAAGCCCATCCTACAATTACTTGGTCATGGGACGCCCGTGATGGAGACGTGCCGGATTACAATAACATCTGCAAACGCACCTTCTGAACAGGAAGACTTGGTTGTTGACTTGGATAACTTGATCGCTTTTCGACTAGGGGCTATCATGTTAGACTTGGAGGGGGCTAAAGAACTGAAACATCTATATCTGAAGACAGATGCACTAACGGATATAATTTTCACAAGTCTTCCTCTATCCTTGGAAACACTCAGCCTGCATAATTATGATGTTCTGCTTGGACCACCTGGTTTAGGCTTGAGCCTCCGAGCGTCGAGCCTGCGAAAGCTTAGTCTTCACTCTCAGATTCATATTTCTCTCCTTGGGCAACTTGCAGAGGCCTTTCCGCGTCTTGAGGATGCCTACCTGAACATTAAGTACGGAATGAACTCGGAGTCTGCATCCAATCTTAGCTTTGGGTCGATCAGGTTTCCAACGTTGCAAACACTTACGTTACGTGCCGTTAGCTTGAGTGGCACTGCGGACCTTCACGCACTTGGCGTGTGCCTTGACGTCCTCCAGCTCCCAGTACTCGCAAGACTATCGCTCTCAGTCAGCTGCTCTCGACAAGGACGGTGGACTGCTCTTTCCCGTCATCTTGCTCGTACACGGTCTCCATTGACTGAACTCATCTTCATGGGAGCATATTTTACAGAAGGAGAGTTCCTTGCGGTTTTACGGGAAGCGCCGAAGTTAGAAAGGTTGAAGATGTTTGTTCGCCTGAGTGACCGTGCCTTGACAGCACTGACACTATCTCAATGCAGAAATTCTACCCAAGAACAGCAGGTGCATACACAAGGACTTTGCCCTAACTTGCAATACCTTGACGTTCCCCTCGCAAGCCCCTGCTCCCCCGAGTCAGTTATTAACATGTTGCTTTCCCGTCGCTCTGAGCAATGTTTGTCGGGCGACAATATTCATGAAAACCCAGTGGTTGAGGGTTATGACCATACACAGGCTCGTCATGCTCAACTCGAAGAATGCCGGCTGATCTTGTCGGAGCCTGGAGCTATCGAGCTCATCGAACGTCACCCTGGTGTCGTTCGTTGTGTTGATCAGGGTCTTGTACTGGATCTACGAGGCTTCTGACCTTTGATGCTGACGCATTCATGTCACCCGAATATTTGTAACGGATCAATCGCCGACCCGAATGTGTTACTGGTTCACATTGAAATCATATTCGGAAGTACATGCTTTGGACCAGTCTGATGCAATGTCGCGGACGGGATCCTCCATCCAGTCAGGTTGCTAACAACGCATGGAAGTATGTCAGCCTCGTTATAAGAGCGATTCCGTACCTTCTACGCGCCTGATTAGGTGCAAACACCCTTTCATAACGCAATGGCACTGGTACAAAACTTGAGATTCGCTCGTGTACGCGCCATTGCACTTTCATATACAGCAGCTATCTCGGTTCTTACTTTCGCTATTGGCATGTTCGTACTCCCAACTGCTGGCAATAGCTACACACCGGCGCTCTCGATCATTTCATGCGCGTCCATCGTAACCGGCCTGGCGGCTTCTTGTGCGCTTTTCCTACCTAGACTCAAACCTCGGAAACGGCAAAATCCCTTTGAACGCAGACGGATATACGTTGGCGCCGAGGCTATATTCTGCGTTGCGTGTCTGCCTCTGCTTTTAACTGCTTTGTCACTGGAGGCAGAACTCGCATCTCCACAAGATTCATCCGCGGTGTCAAACCTAAGCAGTAACGCAAAACAGGCTTTTAATCGAAACGGGGGACGCACTTTGGCAGGACTACTTCTCTTGTTCTCCGGAAGCACATTACTTGTCGCTTTAATTTATACCTGCATAATAATTGGTCTGGCCGTGTACACGCACCTCCGAACCAAACAAACAAATATCTGGTTCGCCGACGCCGCTGCGCACGCACCAGCTTTCACGTTCCCCAAATTTCTGCGGTTCTTGCAAGTCCAGGAAGACGAGTCCTCGACTGAGACAGATATGGAAAGGGCTAGACGGTTACCAAGACTCCAACTCGAACAACTCGAAGCAGATCCAGGTGTGATCGCACTCGCACGTCAAGTACAAGCCCGACATAGAACGGTGCATACACTCGCGACGGACTGCAACTGTGGGGAAAAGCTTCCGTGGGCGCCAGCGCATCCAGATGAGTATAGAGCACTTTCGAGAGTGTATGCACGAGTTTGGACGCTCGTCGCGGAGCAAGAAGCTATACAACGAGCTGAGCGAGCACAAAGGTTAAGTCGGGGACTGTCTCAGAGGCAGGAGATCAGTGTTCCAGTTCCGATATTCAGAGTGCCTACGGAACGTGAACGGCGAAGGACAGTGTATATTGTGTCGTTTGATGCTGTATCTGCACGCTGAGGTTTTTTTAATGACGCTAGAACAGTTTTTATTTTATTTTTCAATTTCCCTTCCGCACTGAATGTACATTACTTCATACCGTGACGTAGTCGTAATCGCTTGCTTTCGCTCCTTCGCCCTTCTTGTAAATGTGCAACATTGGAAGAATATATTTTTACCCAAGTAAGCGAATCCCATGCATGGCCAGTCATTCTTTGACGCCATCACGTGCCCAGCGAATCTTCAGTCTCCACCACCAAATTTCGTTCTTCGTGCTGGTACCTCACTCCGTTCATCAGCCAGTCCTCCAAACAGCAAATGCAGATACAGGACTGACTGCAACAAAGAGATCCGGAGAAAAAAAATACGAACAGACTGAGCAAGAAGCAAGAACAAAATGAAGCTAGCACTTCAATGGCTTCGTGTGGCACTCGCGCTCTACATCTCCCTCGCGGTTCTCTACACGACGAACTTTCTCCTTTCTCCGCTTATACGCGTCGCTTTTGGCTATACCTCTAAGGCAAATCCTGCTTCTGCTTCGACTATTGGCTTATTCAACAAGTTACGCTTCTCTTGGCTGTCTCCTAGACCTCAGGTCTCTGACCTATCTGAGATTGCTCGCAACTCGGACCTGATCGCAGGCCTTCCTTTTGCAAATCACAATAAGGATATTATGTACTGGGATACTGGACTCATACCAGACACGTCCCACAAACACGACCACACTCAAGTCTCCATGCCTGCTTCTCTATTCCTCAACAAAGCCTTTGCGGTCTCTCAAGAACATCTTGCTTTCGGGGATACAAGCAACCTGGACGTGATCCCATACTACTATCGCGCCTCTAAATCACATAAAAAAGAGGACATAACAATCGCTACGCTCGTGACCCGGAACAGGTTCGCAGTGTTTAAGCAGCTTGTGGAGAGGTATCGCGGGCCGATATCGGTGACAGTGCACGTTTCTCGTGCGGAGCTGGCCGAATCGAGTTCGGGCGGGAAGGGCGTAAACTTCCTCGATGCGTTGCACGCGCTATACTCTAGCTCACCACTGATGTCTGCACTTGTGGACGTACATCTCATTCTGACGCCCTCGCGTAACGATAGGCAATTCAACGCCTGGCGGAACGCCGCGAGGCTCTTTGCACGTACAGACTACGTCATGATGCTCGACGTCGATTTCGTTCCATGCACCGACTTCCGCACAAGACTTCTTCACACACCCAAGACAAGTCCCATCCACGAGTTATTACGCAGAGACCGCGCGGCACTCGTGATACCTGCGTTTGAGTATGTCGAGCACAAGGACGGTACAGACGCACGTACGTTCCCAACAAGCAAAGTAGAACTTATAAAGCTGTATAACGAAAGTCGGATTGGGATGTTCCATGCTACCTGGTCTCCGGGACATAACAGCACAGACTATGAGCGTTTTCTGTATCATTCTCAACCGGGTGAAGTGTACAAGGTTTCTCCGGCGCATTACCAACACGCATATGAGCCATACGTAATTTTTCGACGTGATGGGGGTGAGAGGACGATACCGTGGTGCGATGAGCGGTTTGTCGGGTACGGAGGGAACAAGGCGGCGTGTTTATACGAGATGTACCTCTCTGGCGTGGATTTCTACGTCCTCTCCGATGACTTCCTCGTACATCAGTCGCATGCGTACGACGAGCAGGCGAGGAAACTCGAGCGGAGGTATAATCGAAGGATATATGCGGACTTTAGGGAGGAGGTGTGTTTAAAGTATTTGATGGCGTTTAGGGATGAAGGAACGTTGGGCGATCCGATCGCGAGGAATGCGATTGAGGAGTGTAAGAAAGTCAAGGGCGTTGCGAGGGTTGTGTCGATGGTATTTCCTTTGTTGTCTATCTCACGTTGATGTTGAACTGAATACTTTGTCTCCTAGTTGCTAAAAGGATATTGATCGTATGATATTGTGATCGATTGGGGGTAGACTGGTATACAGAAAGCGAAGTAAATCAGAACGGCTGTTAATCCACGATGTATGTTTCTACGTAGCAGTTTATAATGAATAAGTCAAGGTGGAAAAGATCGGTGATTACTTGGAGGAGTTGAAGAGCTCATGAAGGACTCGTCCACCAGTCTCAGCAGCGTTCGAAACATGCTCGACAGCAGTGAATTCATGTCCCTGTAATCTAAGTGCTTCAAGTACGAAATCACGGTATTTGGGTATACCAACGAGCGAGCCGCCAAATATGAGCAGGGATGACTTTGCGGGAATAGCATTTGGGCAAGCCGGATCCGGTCCGGAAGGACCTTCGAGGAGGATTGCAATTTGGGAAGCGAGTTCCGCAGATGTGGCTTTGAGTACGCCAAGTGCGAGTGGGTCGCCGCCACTGCTTTTAGCAGTGCCGTCGCCGAATGCGGCGCGTATTACGAGCGGGGCGAGTTGGCTGAGCCGTTTTTCGCGCGCGATGGTTCGATACATGGATAACACGCTTCCAGGCGGGACGTGGATATTGGCGTGATTCAACACCGCAGTGGACGGGGGATCCGCATCGTGTATGATAGCGAGCAGCTCCGGTGCGCTCTTCACGCCGAAGAGGGCCAATACCCGTGTACGGAGGTCGTCAGACTCGTCTGTGTCTGAGGGTGGTGTGAGAGGTGTACCGGAAAGGACGGCAAGCTCATGTTGTCGGAGAAGGTGTCTAATGGCTTCGCGACCGATGTGGAATCCACCTCCTTCGTCGCCTAAGATCCATCCCCAACCGCCAACACGTGCGATTTCCTGCGGGATGGCGTCCGGACCGGGTTCGCTGTTGGAAGTGGTCGGGGTGAGGCGGAAGCTAGCGGCGATGGAGCCCGTACCGCCGACGACAGCAACGCAGGTACGGAGAGAAGGGTTATGCTTTGCGGCTGCGACTAGCGGCGCGGCGAGGAGAGTCGTGTCATTTGCGAGGGTGAGGTACGGTCTTGCTGGCGGTAAGGATAGGAGAGCACTGAGACGCGGGATGATCTCCCCGACAGCTTCGGGTGTGTCGACACCGGAAACACCGAACCATGCTGCAGCAAAGTACTTCTTGTTGGAGTCTACGGATGGGAGGAGAGACACTTCTTTGTCAATTCCTCTTGCATTGTGGAGGGCTTTCTCGATACAGGAAGAGACCTCGTTCAGAAAGCCATCGAGACCGAGATAAGAAAAGTTGGAGGGCCCGCCAGTGACACGCGCACAGATGTCGCCCGTGCTGCCGTCCGTGAGCGTGACAGCAGTCTTGGAACCACCGCAGTCGACGCAGAGGTAGTACGTCTTGTGCTCAGGAGCAGCAGGGGATGCAGGGGACGTGTTCTGCATTTCTGTGTGGGCGCTGTTGGAACTTGGCAGCACATCGTCTCAACAACTCGGAGAGGCTCGTTATATGCGCTACGCGTATCAAATGGGCACGCGTGTCGACGCCGGCCCTGAAGAGCCACGTATAAATTTTAGGAGTGCATCGCCAGTTCTTGTTCCTCGTGCGGCGACACGGTTCATACGATTCCCCAGTGTTGCTCATGGCTGCATCATCCTCTCTACGTGGCCGTTTGAGTGTCAGGCCGTGTCTAGATCAACGTCTTTCGGCCGTCTTAGCACCCATTTCGACAGACTTGTGATTTCTTACAGTCGGCCGATGGGTCGGTGGGTTCCGTACATTCCTCTTCTCTTTCCAACCATAAATATACTGCTTTAGTAGTAGTGGATGAAATATATAAGCTCTACCAGATGTACACACAAAACAAACATGGTTTCGCAGCAGAATGCAACTGATGTAAAAAGAAGACTATTTGCCCTGTAGATTGACCGTCCAGCGTCCCCTCATTCCACCCCTGACGCCCCCCCTCTCGACTCAGACATCCTTCGCTACGCACCCATCGCAGTCACCCAGCAGATACCTTCATTCGCTTTCCGCAATCAAGGCAACAATCATTCTACATAACAATTTCAGTACGTGCCCAGGCGTAAAGTCAGGAACACGAAGAAACGACGCACCGATAGAGGTAGTAAAAGAAACTAAGCAAATAAAACCCAAGCTTGAAGAAAGCCTCCTTTTTATGCCCAGATAACGTACGGAAAATCTCCGTTGCGTCGTACATATGCGTTTTGTTCATGGTTCTATATTCGAAACATACGTTCATCGTCAGTACAGTACATCTTATATCACCAACCAGCAGAAGAGGTAAGACAGCCGAAGGAAGGAAGGAAGGAAGGAAGGAAGAAGGAGAAAAAAGCACGCACTTGTTAGCATTAAAAGCAACCAGCGGCGCATTAAGCAGGAACGCCGTCCATTGACCAGATAGCAGGAATAACAACGTCAGGAAAGCATGTGCACCATTTTCAGGTAACACAAACTATGTGTGTGTGCATCCAGGACGTCAGTCAGTTTAAACTAAACAACAAACTGGGCACGTGCCACGTGGTACGCACTTGGTTGAGCTTGTTGCAGAGGTCGATAGGATTGATGTAGTCGCATTCGAGGTCGGAGAACATGATTATCTATATGAATAATTAGATATGTCAGTTTAAATCGATACGGTATGGTATTGAATGGGAAAGAATGAGCGAAGAGAGACGTACAAAGAAGACCATCGTGAACAGAAGCCCGGCGGCGAAGAGCACCGAGAAGAGGAATAACCAGCCTAATATGCAGGGAGCGTCATTTCATCGTAATTTTCGGGTCATTGCAAAATGGGAATGCATGTCGGAATATTAGAAAAGAAAAGGGAGAAAAGAAGAATCAGCAAAACGAAACGCGTTATCAAGTCGAAGAGAAAAGGAAGGATAACCGACAGACCTTCTCCAAGCATCGCTACTTGCTTTTCTCGTTTATCCTATATTCGCAAGCGCAGCAGTCGTTGAAGATACAGGATCGTGAACGGTGCGTATGGCGGGGGAAACGAGACAAGCGCTGGAAAGGGCGGAGTAGGACTCAGGAGAGACGAGACTAACGGACGCGTTGAGTTGACGCGCGCATGCCCAAAACATACGTCAGCTCGTCACATCACTTATGTCACTCAGAGATCAATAATATTACATAAACACCACCCATAAGTGCATTAAGTAATTTCCGTAAAGGTGCACATTTCTCACATTGTTCAATCAAACACTCCCAATTTGTCACATCTATCCGCCAACTAGATTGTCAAGAACTCACACCCGCTAAAGGGCCTGAACAGGCTGTACAACTCAGTGTTCAGGAATTCAGGAATTGCTATCAAGTTGGACGACAGCGAATCATCTGTCACTTGCTTTTTACAGGCCTTTGGCTTTATCCTCCTCAGCAAAGGCCCAATAACCAATGGGACAACAGATGGATTTCTAGATTTTTAAACCAAAATCCATCGCGTCTTATCTTTTCAAAGCTGTAGAGCATGCTTGTATTTAAAGAAGGAGAGCCAATTCAGCTCCTCCATGCATCATAAGTAGATCATCTCTCGTAGACGCCTTGCTTCAGCCAAGTCCCACCCATCAGAACAGGTCTGACTGCTTCTCTAGTCTATGGCTCATTGACACATTGTCTCAAAAGGCATTCATCTACTATGCAGTGCTTCGAAATTATGAATGACAGGCTGCAAGCTGGACTCATCATTTACACTCAACAAGAATGTTCCTGACCTTGAAGAGCCTGTCAAAGACAACATTGTATGTATATGCTGTGGGCTACTTTGCCCATCACCATCACACTATGATGTTATTCTGATGTGCCGAAATTGTAACTTTGCAGATGTAATCCAATCTTCTGACAATATTAGGTCAATTCACAGGTTATATTTGCACTGCCCCCTTCTGTTCCCCCCCTCCCCATTGATATTCTTTGAGTAAAGGAAGCTGTTAGTTCACAATATTAATGTCCCTCCCCTCTAGAATCAAAGAAAATGAACAAACAGCAGCAATCCAGTACCAAACAATACGTACATTAAAAAACTTGAAGCCCTTGTTCCGACATGAACGAGGTCCGCCTATGTTCCGCGACAAGTGGTTATGGGCAAAGGATACAAATAAGCAAGACATACCACGACAGTTTGAATGTATACGCGAACTTCAAAAGGGAACTTCTGCCACTGCATATGTACGCCGTACTACTTTCCACCTCTTAGCTGGTTTTCCGGAGATTGACTGTATAATACAAAAAGGTCATGAAACGAGAGGACCTTGTGCAAGGCGAAACAAGACTGTTTGTTGCGAAAGTGATTGATAAGTTTATAAACCATGAAGGGAAACGCAGAACAATACCGGAAATAAGAGATTTTGTGAAAGACCTGAAGAATGAAGCACGAATTACGGCAAAAATGCGGCATAAGAACGTAGTACGTTGCAAATGATCAACGGACGGCGTATGCATGACTGACCATGATTAAAAGATAATGTGCTATGGAGCATTTGAGAACGACAGGGAATGGGTACTAGTATTCGACTATGCAGAAGGTGGCGAACTCTTTGACCGACTAGAGAAAGTTGAGTATTTCAGCGAGGAAATTGCTGTTCACTATATAAGGTGCGATAGTATTATTCACCATTTTCTGGATAGCACTGTGCTGAAGTTTAGATAAAGACAAATGACCGAAGCAGTTGCCTATCTCCATTCAATGAATATTGTTCACAGGGACCTGAAGTGAGACTGAAGCTACAATAATAGAACAATGTTTGTGTACTAACATTGACATGCTGTCAGACCTGATAACTTCTACATAAAGAGAGCATACAACGAACATACACCCTGTACTAAGGATCGTCTTTTACTTGGAGACTTTGGATAGTATGTAACATGCCATTTCTGACAAATTATATATACTCAGCAATCTAAACCCCTTTCAGTGCACTTCAGCTTAAGAGGGATACTATATTGGACCGGCCATGTGGAACTAAAGATTATGTAGCACCTGAAATATATAGAATGGACGGCAAAAGTCTGAAAAAGTATACAATAGCAGTTGACATCTGGTCATTAGGGTAAGTACAGGGCACTGTGATCAATCCAACACACAAGGTTCATTAACACTGTTACATTAGAGCAGTAGCACTAGAACTTTCAATTGGATATTGTATTTATAACACTGTAAATGTCAACTATAGCAAATATAAAGGGGAGGATAAGGAGAGTGTTCGGGTACTCTTGGCAGCAGTCCAGATAACTGATGAACATGTTGAGAATGTCCTTTCAGAAAGCAAGTCATACTTATCTGACACAGGTGAAAAAAAAACTTCTTTTTAGTTTGCAGATATTAACTAATAAATTGCTTGATTACATAATACGTACACAGGAAGAGAGTTTTTGCATGGTTGCCTATGTGTAAATCCTGATGATAGAGAAACAGCAGAAAGACTTGTGAAAATAGTAGAGCAGGTTAGAAGAAAGTCTATTATTTACTACTTTAATGTGACTCATACATTTATTAAATAGTGGTATAATGAACAAGCAAAGCAGCATGGTCTCAATTATTGGGACTTTAACACAATGGAGACATGGAAAAAATTCATGAAAAAGGCAGTTGAGGAAAAGCATAAACAGGATATTAAACAGACTAGTCAGAAAGCTGAAGGAGCAAATAGTGAAAAACTTAAACCAAGAGATACTGAAAGACACAAAGACCATAGGCATAGTAGTAGTGTATTGGATTTACTCAGGAGGAAGTCAGGAGAACACATGTATAGAATCTTGTTAAGACAAAGTAGTAATAGTAAGAGAACAGAGAACACAGTCAGTGAAAACCATAGAAAAGGGAGAAAGAAATAATGTAAAAGCAGTACAATGTAATAGTAATTGCACATAAGTTATAGCTAGATTGTAAACTAAACACTAAATAATTAATATCCGTATCTTGAGAAGTAGCTAGCTTGATAGTTGTTCTTCGGAATATACTTATAATTTCTTAAGACTGAATAGACTTCACTGTACAATAATTGCTCAAAAATGTGGATAGAGGAATAATCAGCCTAATGTGCAAGAAGCATCATTTCATCATAATTTTTGTGTCATTGCAAAATGGGAATGCATGCCGAAATATTAGAAGAGAAAGGGAGAAAAGAAGAATCAGCAAAGCGAAATGCATTATCAAGTCAAAGAGAAAAGGATAACCGACAGACCTTATCCAAGTATTGTTGCTTTCTCATTAATGCTGTATTTGCAAGCACAGGAGTCATTGAAGATACAGGATTGTGAACAGGGCGTATGGTGGGGGAAATGAGACAAGCATTGGAAAGAGCAGTCTAGGACTCAGGAGAGGCAAGACTGTTGAGTTGACACACACATGCCCAAAACATATGTCAGCTTGTCATATCAATGTCACTCAGATACTAATTACTGTCATGAACCAGTCCTTGTAACACCACATTTTAATTCCAGATTTATTTCATTGCTTCACACTTCAGCTTCAAACAAAACGTATTTTCTAAAACTAAACACTGTTGGTCATCTACTATATGTAAACTTTTGTAGAAAACAATTGAGTATAGAAAAAGAGAAAAGGTAAAGATAAATAAGATAAGTAACTATTTAGAATAAGAATTCTAGATCTTTTATAAGCTTTATGTTTTGTAAGTTTATAAAAGTTTTTAACCCAATCAACTTTTATCTTATTCTTTATATAACTTTTCTTTAAATAACCTATACTAATTAAGTTAGTCAGTATTATGTAATAAACTTACCTAGCATTTAATTTGTAAGTAGACTTAATATTATTAGTCTAGAAAAGTAGATTACTTATAAAGTTACAATCACATAAGGCAAATTCATATTATGTATTAACTAGAATTTTAGTTAGAATATAAAAGTAGTTAATTAGAACAGCTTTCTCACATTCTAATAAAAATTCTGAGTACTTTCAAAATTTGATCTTGTCTTATATAAATTACAATACATTAGAGTAACATTGTATTATAATAGTAATAAGTAAAGTAGCTTACAATCTATCAATACTATAGTGTAGTACTACTGTTACACATTAAGAGTGTTTAATTAAACAATGTTATAAAATAAATACAGTTTATTATCTCTTAATTGATTTTATAAATAATATCTTAGTTCAGTCATTATGTTTTAAAAAAAAGTTGTTTCAATATACTATTATAAACTAGTCCTTATAATACTCTATACTAAGCTATACTATTTACAACATTCCTTTTTTTAATCCTGAAAATATATTACTCTAAGCTAGCCTTTTCTTCTGTAAAAAGTCTTGTGTAAG
>NW_006760386.1:8516569-8520337 GCF_000271605.1 Fomitiporia mediterranea MF3/22
GTTCCCATGAAGTGGAGCTGGCTAATCCTTTAGACTGTGTGCTACACTGGTTTGTGTCTTCTATTAATCTGCTGACACTGGTTTGTGTCTTCTTGTATCTTAGATTAATCTTCTAATGACTCCTTTACTATATTGTTATATCTTCTATACTTCCTCTCATGCTTCTAATGACTCCTTATGAGTCCTCCTAACTAGTTATACTGTGTAAGCTGTGTAATGCTTTTCCCATGAAGTAGAGCTCTCTATTGTTCTTATGACTCTGTCTGACTTGACCTGTACTTTCTGTACACTGGTTTGTAATACACTTTCTCATAAGGTGGAGTATTATGACTTCTAATGACTCCTTATGACTTCTGTAATATAAAAGGCTGTACTTCTGTACTACCCCTAGAACTTACAACCAAAGTTCTAGACTGTCTTGTGTACACTCTAGAACTGACAACTAATGTTCTAGATCTTTCCCTAAGTCTTCTTTAATAGACTTAGTTTAGGAGACAATTATCCTTATTAACTTCTAGCCTTATCTTTATGCTTCTGTATTCAATCATAGAACTTACAACCAAAGTTCTAGATTGTCTCATGTATTCCTCATGTTGTCCTCATGTAGTCCTTATGTTTATGACTTCATTACTTTCCCATCTATATGGGCAAAGTGTATAAAGGAGACTACTTTCTTATAGTCTCTCC
The DNA here is from genome assembly GCF_000271605.1 of Fomitiporia mediterranea MF3/22. Taxonomy (NCBI): domain Eukaryota; kingdom Fungi; phylum Basidiomycota; class Agaricomycetes; order Hymenochaetales; family Hymenochaetaceae; genus Fomitiporia; species Fomitiporia mediterranea. Next base: position 8,517,257 of record NW_006760386.1, read on the forward strand.
TTAGAGCTCTCAGTTCCCTTTCCTTCACTAGTACTAGTCTTCCTTAAGTATAGAGCTTCAGAGTATTGGCTCTAGCTCTTTCCTAGCTTTAATGGTCCTTTGTCTTTGTACAAAGTGTTCCTAGCTAGTTATGTAAGTAAGTATAATATTTTCCTTTTATCTCTTCAGGTTTTCTCCTAGTCTTTTCCTTTATACTTCTTACTCTGGACACTATACTCTTTCCAGATCCTCTCTCCATACAAGCATTCTAAATGACTTGTCTTTAGTTGAGGTTATTAAGTAATGCTGTGCTAGAGTATGTGTTTAACCTTAGAGAGATAAAGACCTTGTCCTCAGGTTTTATTACCTTTTCCTAACTGACTTAGTACCTACTCCTTCCTGTCCCCTCTCTCTGCTGATGGATTAATCACCCATTAGTAATGATTAGAGGTTAATAATGCTGAGCTGGAGTTCTTACTAAGTAGGACAACAAAGGTAGCCTAGTTGATCTGGCCAATCTCTAAACTTGTGACCAATAGGGTTTTGTATATAAACTACTTAGTCCCAAGTCTTGAGTTAAGCTTTTCCAAACTTAGTTACTGTATTTTACAATTCCTAACATCTTGTGTTAAAAGATCAGAATTTATTTATTTTAAGAAGAAAGGTGAAAACAGGCTAATTGAGAAAATACTTAAAATTCCTAATACAAAATGTGACTCCTTCTATAACACAATTGCAATTTAAAAATACTAGAATGTATTATACTTTAGTATATATGAAAATACAAAAATTAAGCTAATTTTATTAAGATTTGCACTTATAAATTTAGAAAAGTACAAATTACCACTTATTTAATTATATAACTATATATTACAATAATAGGAGAGAAAGATACACTCACTATCAAGTATTATATAGTTAATATTAGATCTAACAATATCTTACACTTATATAATAGTTTAATACATATAGTTTATAGTCTTTATAATTTAAAAATATTACAAGGTAGATTATTTGTGTGTATATTATAGGAAAATGAGTGTTACAAGGAGTAGTAACATACTCATTTGGGCACAAAACATTAATCCCTTATATTTAATTTGTACATGAATAGACATTACAATAATGTAAGGAATTTGTCCATTAGTCTACTAAATTCTGTAAAATTGCACATTTCTCAATTTTTTTAAAAAAAACTTGAAATGATTAGACTAGGATATCATTTATAAAGTTAGTTGACAGATGATTAATTGTGTGTATTTTATAACATTGTTTGATCAAATACTCCAAATGTGTAACTTATTACTCTACAATATTAATATATTGTAGACTACTTTGCCCATGACAATCTGATGTCATTCTGATGTTATAATCATACCTTTACAAGTAATCCACTTTGTCAGGCCAATAATTATTAGGTCCACTCACAGACCATTTTTTGCATTGCCCTATAGTTGTTGTCCCTCACTAATATTCTCTGAGTACAGGAAACTATTGGTCCACAATGTCCTTCCCTATTAGAATCAAAGAAACAGAGAATACAACAGCAATCCAGTACAAAACAATACTTACATTAGAAGACTTGAAGCCCTTGTTCCAACATGAGCAAGATCTGCCTGTGTTCTGTAACAAGTGGTTATGGGCAAAAGATCAAAGTAAGCAAGACATACCACGAAAGTTTGAATGCATACATGAACTTGGGAAGGGTGCTTATGCCACTGCCTTTGTATGCTGTACTTCTTGTCCACTACTTGGCTGGTTTTCCAGCAATTGACTGTATATTACAAAAAGGTTATGAAACGAGAGGACCTTGTGAAAGGTGAAACAAGACTGTTTGTTGCAAAAGTGATTAATAAGCATAAAGACCATAAGGGAAACCCTAGATCAACACAGGACATAAGAGATCTTGCAGAAGAAGTGAAGAATGAAGCAAGAATACTAGTAAAAATGCAACATAAGAATGTGGTACATTGCATATCAGGTAAAGGCAGTATATGTGCAGCTGACCATGATTAAAAGATAAAGTATTATGGAGCGTTTGAGAACGACAGGGAATGGGTACTAGTATTCGACTATGCAGAAGGCAGCAATCTCTTTGGCAGACTAATGCAAGTTTATTGTTTCAGCAAGGAAATTTCTGTTCACTATATAAGGTGTGATAGTATTATTTACTGCTGGCCAGATAGTACTGTGCTGAAGTTTAGATAAAGACAGATGGTGGAAGCAGTTGCCTATCTCCATTCAATGAATATTGTTCACAGGGACCTAAAGTGAGACTGGATCTACAATAGAATAACACTGTTTGTGTACTAGCACTGACATATTGTCAGACCTGATAACTTCTATATAAAGAAAGCATTTGACGAAAATACTCCCTGTACTGAGGATCGTCTTCTACTTGGAGACTTTGGATAGTATGTAACGTTCTATTTCATATAAGTTATATAAACAACAATCCAAACCTCTTTCAGTACACTTCAGGTTAAAAAGGATACAATATTGAACTGGCTGTGTAGAACTCCAAATTATGTAGCACCTGAAGTATACAGAATGAATAAGAAAATTTATAAACAGTATTCAATAGCAGTTGACATCTGGTTGTTGGGGTAAGCACAGGACACTGTATGTGCTCTGATATACAAGGTAAATTGACACTGTTGCATTAGAGCAGTGGCACTAGAACTTTTGACTGGAGAGTGTATCTATGATACTGTTAATGTCAACTTTGGAAAAATTAAAGGGAAAGATCAGGAACCTGTTCAGATACCTTTGGCTGCAGCCCAGATAACTGATGAACATATTGAGAATGTCCTTTTAGATAGTGAGCTATACATATCTGAAACAGGTGGAAAAAAAAAACTTCTTTTAAGTTTGCAAATAACAACTAATAAAACACTTGATCACATACTGTTGAGAGGGAGAACTTAAGGGGGGCACACATAGACAAGGGGTGAGGTGACGATTGACTGCTCAGTGTCTCTCGTCCTTATATTGTATGTATTCTAACTGAGACATTATGAAGTCATTGTCTCATGGTTTGTCTGTTGATGAACTAATCATCTCATAATACTCCCCTTCAAACTCTTACTAGTCTGAGTAAAC
>NW_006760386.1:8523167-8535906 GCF_000271605.1 Fomitiporia mediterranea MF3/22
GTTTTTGTTTGGGTTTTCAATAATAAATGTGTTTGTTGTGTTTTCTACAGTTTGATTTGTTTTATGCACAATGTTAGCCTGATGTTTGGTGTGTGCAAGCTTTGTAGCTTCAGTAGGAGGTTTGTAGCATTCCTTAGAGAAATGTCCTGTTTTTCTATAATTGAAACATTTTGCTTTTGTCAGATTGAACAGATTTGGTAGATTAAATTTCCTCTGCTTATTGGCTTTATACATTGTATTAATGCATGCATTATTCTTTGTCCAATCATTAGAATCTTGTGCTCATTTAGTACAGTAATTGTTGTAGGCATTCTGCAATGTAAGGATTAGTTGCTTCAGTTTGACTTTCTTATGTTCATTGACTGGTTTGCCTTCGTTTTGGGCATCAGTAGATTGTATTATTGTATTTACTATGTGTGTATATTGCTCAGGAGTAGCAAGCAATATTGCTGCTTTGTATATAGAGTCACATGGTGGATCACTGTTAGCAGACAGAGTTGTGTATGCTTCCTCAAGTCTGTCTAATGTATGTCTGAAATGTTTTACATGGTCTCTACAAATAAACAGTGCTGATTTGTCAATAGCCTTTTTACATAGTGTCTGAGGGTTAAAGCATTCTTCAAGTACTTTCATTAACTGAGGGATAGACGTATTGAAGTGTATATAGTTTGCTAATATTGTGTTGGCAATGTTATTGACTATGCATACATGAATGGCCTTAGCCATCTCCCTCTCAGCTTCGTTCTGTGGTTCATCCTTTAGTAAGTGTTTGAAGCATGTAGCTACAACACTAGAAACAATACAGTAGTGCCACATCTTGTAGTTTACTTCAGTCTTAAGCATTGTGATGTTTTGACCAAAGTATTTAGGTACATTGGCTGGTTTACAGTGTGTATCTGTATGTGGGGGAACCATGATGCAAATGTGTGTGAATGTATGCAAATAAAGAGTTTAGAGTGTACAGTGGATGCATGTATGCAGGGAGCTCAAGGCTCATAACCTGTTGAGAGGGAGAACTTAAGGGGGGCACACATAGACAAGGGGTGAGGTGACAATTGACTGCTCAGTGTCTCTTGTCCTTATATTGTATGTATTCTAACTGAGACATTATGAAGTCATTGTCTCATGGTTTGTCTGTTGATGAACTAATCATCTCATAATACATACACAGGAATACAGTTTTTGTGTGGTTGTCTATGTGTAAACCCTGATGATAGAGAAACTGTAGGAAGACTTGTGGAAATAGTAGAGAAGGTTAGAAGGAAGTCTATTATTAACTACTTTAATGTGACCCATATATTTTTAAATAGTGGTATAATGGACAAGCAATACAGTATAGTCTCAATTATTGGGACTTTAACACAATGGAGACATGGAAAAGACTCATTGAATGAGGAGTCAAGGAAAAGCATAAACAGGATATTAAGCAAATTATTCAGAAGGCTGAAGAAGTAGACTATGGAAAACTTAAACCAAAAGAAGATAAAAGACACAAAAGCCATAGATATAGTAGTAGTATATTGGATTTTTTCAGAAGGCACTCTGGAGGACACAAGCATAAAAGTGCTTTTAGACAAAGTAGTAATAGTAACAGGACAGAGAACACAGTCAGTAAAGGTCATGGAAAAAAGAAGAAATAATGTAAAAGCAACACAATGTAAGTAATAATTATATATTAGTTATGGATAAATTGCAATCTAAATGCTAAATAATTAATATTAGTATGTTGAGAAGTAATTAGATTAATAGTTGCCTTTAGGAATATACTTTACTGTACAATAATTGCTTGATAATGTAGACAGAGTCAAAGATTGATTCTTTGTATATTTCAGGCTTCTTCTCTTTGCATGGTAACTTTGTAACTGTACCTCACCTTATAAGCCAGTTAAATTACTTTGCAAAAAGAAACATAATAAAGTCCCTGGTTACAACTTCTACATTACCCATTTGACAACTGGACACAATCTTACAGGAAGAACATAACAAATGTCTTGTGGATCTGCTATGTCTGAAGAGAAAGACTCATCATTACAGAATTTAAAGCCTTTGTTCTCATCAGGAAAAAGTCACATTTCTTATAATATATTGTAGACTTTGTAAAGTAACATAAGTATTGTATGTATATTGTAAAGTAATTACAAGACTTGCAAATCAATTGTAACATCACAAAAAAGTCTTAACAGTTGTATTAGATTATAACCTAGTATATTTTTTACTTTTTGTAAATTTTGTAAAAGTAATAATAACCTAGATAGTGGTTTTCACAAGTTAATTATAATTTAGTACAAGTAAAGTGAGAATCCAGAATAGTTATTAAAATTACTGATATTAATTATGATTGTATATATTGTCAAGATATACAAGTGATTATAACATACCTCTTGAAATAATAATGTTAAAATATACTTATTATTTTTGGAAAGTATAGTATTGTCTTACAATATATACAAGCCATTACATACATTTGAATAGCTTATTTTTGCTTGCATACAATTTTGTATCAAATAATTAATAAAATGTAATTATATTTAATTATTATTTACAAAAAGATAGAAAATATTAAATATTTCTACAGTCCCAATCCTTGCACCACTAGCAGCCTCTGCCTCATTCTTTTGCAAGTGGAATTTGCGTCGGTAAAGGATTAACGCGTTCGAAGTAATCTTCGTTACCACGTCTTGGTCATCACTGAGTCTCTGCAAGTTGAATTGCGTACACGTGTGAGTTGTGAGGTTGAGGAGGTTGAGGCTACGCCTGTGAGACAGGTTTAGAGTGATTAGCAAGCGACAATAAGACAGAAAAGAACGACGCACCGTGACGGCGTGTAGCAAGTGAGTGGTGCATGCAGGTTGAGATCCGGAGCGTTGAACAAGCTAATTCAGACTGCAGACGAAACCGTGTCTGTGCGCGTGCGCTCTATGGTTTATGTGTCAATGGGAGGTGCAGTAAATTGAGCCGTCGATTTCAAGGTGTATCTATGGGACATTCCGGCTCGAAAGGTGAAGGTGAAGTGGACGATGTGGACGGACTCGGCTCAGGAGAGGTGAGCGGTGGCTACTGCTTCCGTTATTCAAAATGGTGTCATGGACGGCACTGGGGAATATAAATGCACATGGTGTAGGCCCATCAAGGGTGATGTCAAACATAGGATGGTGGGTGGGGTAGGAGAGTGCGCGGGGGGTCGGAGAGAGGATTGCGCCTGAGGAGTGGTCATACACGGACATTGTCGCGAGTGCCTACTCACCGATTGTTGCTTGCGTTGCTGAGCAGGAAGAAGTACGCGAATGCATGGAATTATTGAAAAAGTCGTTCGACATTGGTCAGCAATGCAGATGCGCGAATGCGAATGCAAAAAGGAAGGCGAACGTAATAAAAGGAGGACAACGAAGGAGAGGCAACGCAAGAGGCAAAGCGAGGAGTAGAAGGGATGGAAGGAAGACAAAAAGTTGGGAGGAGAGGGATGAGCAACTATTGTGCGGGTTATTATGAAGTGGACTAGCTGCTTACGCTTTACGCTGAAGGACGGCGTAGCTAGCTGGGTCGTGTCGTCACAGGATCTGAGGCTCAGCACGAGCATTGCAGTGGCAGATTAGAGAGACGAATGCAGCAATGCTTATTGTCTAGGTGGTTGCAGGCAGTGTGCCTACTGGAGGATATTTTAGGCAGAGGACTGGGCTGGAGAGAACAAAAGCGACGACATAGGGTTGGGGGAAGAGGGTTGGGGAGATGGTGGAGGTAGGAGGTAAGGACAAGTGTGTCATTATATGCTCTCGATCTTCAGCACTTGATTACGTAATCACATATAATTTGTATCATAAGTATCACATTAAAAATATTATTATTATAGATGCTCTGTTGACTGATGAGAATAAATGTACAGACATTTTGACTAGTACTTAAGATACTTATGAGTTTATTATAAATAGCTGTTCAGCCAATTATTTACTTTACAAGAGTATAATTACTCTGACTTATATATTACAAAAGTAATGTAATACTTCCATTATAATATAACAAAAGTTGAACTCTTATTAAACACTTACAAGAGTAATAGAGAACTGTTATAAACTTTATTAGTAGTTGGCTACTGTTGTATTTAAATTATATACAATTTTAACATATTACAATAAAAGTTAGGTACTTGTGTCTCACATATAATATTGTAATAATACTGGTAGTAACATTACTTGCTTCAAAAAATACTTGTAGTATAATAAAATTCTTGTATAAGTATTACATTTATATACAGTTGTTACAATTCAATTACAAGCAAAGTATAATTATAATTTTGAATTGTAATTAATATATAAGTACATTATTACATTACATTTGCTATTATTAATTACATTTGTTACAACTTTTTCATGATGAAAGTTTGTATAAGACATGTTAATGTATATAAAGGCTAAGTAAGTGTTATGGATGAATGTAATCTATTACAAGTATTATACTAACTTTGTATAATAGTCTAAAGTATTATGCTTACATTACATTTTTATTATAATTTCAAAGAAAGAGTGATATTTACAATATAATAATAATGTTGTTGTTGTTGTTACCTTATAATTTATGCAAAAGGTATATTAGTGTATATAATAGTGTAAGAGCACTTGTTGTATCATTATTATCTTAATAAAAGTATACTATAAGTATATAGTATGTATATTATACTTAGACTATTTATACAAATAGTTTACAATATTTGTAAAAGTTATTTTATCTACTTGTAATAATTACATTAGTGTGTTTAGAAAGCTATATACATGTCATATTACTTTTTACTATATTACAAAGCAGATCAATTATTTTATTTTATACCTAAATACAATAATTGAAATATTCTATCAGTTGACAACTCATATTATAGTTGCTTATGTAATCAACTGCTGAAGATTGAGAGTATATAATAATGCATTTCTCTTCATTACTCCTTTACCTCCTTCTACTCCTACCTCTACTATAAAACTTGACTCACATTAGTTACTATACTTACACTCTACTCCTGAAGCTTGTTCAAGTTTTAATCCTTGTTATTATAACCACCTCTATGTTGAGCCTAGAGGCTACTCATCATACTCTTAAACCTACTATAACCTAATGTTGTGAATAATAGTACTCATTCCTCTTTACTACATTCTGTAGAGCTACCTATACAACCCTTACTAATTCTTACATCTGTGCTCCCCTAGTAGTTGAGCCACTTCAGGTTGTACAAGTCAAACACTCTATCTTATAATGTTGAGCTACTACTTGTTACCTCTCCTCTACTGTCCTAGACTAAATTGTGTGTTAATGATGACTCACAATCTATAGTTTAGGACAAAGTTAATACAGCTCTGTCTTAAGGTATTAAGTCTTACCTTACACACAAGAGTCTAAAAGAAGTTGACTCTTCACCTCATGTTTTCCTCCTTCCCTGGCTAAATATCTGTATACATAATACTGCCCTGACTAACCTAAAGTATTTCTTTCAAGGTCCTACTTTACAGACAGGCATTACTGTGAGAGAAGATAGACAACAGATTAGAGACTCTAGTTTCAGAACTTAGTTTATTATACTTGTTGTCTAGCACTAATGTTTTTCTTTATTTTATAAAGTAGTTTAATAGAAACCTTCTACTACTTCTACCTCTACTAGGAAACTTGACTCACATTAGTTACTCTGCTTCTACTATACTCTTGAAGCTTGTTTGAGTTTGAATCCTAGTTAATAATAACTATATTAATAATGAGCTGTAAGGCCTCTCTTCATTCTCTTAAAACTATTATTACTCAATGTTGTAAATGATAGTACTCTACTCTCCTAGCTACTTTTTGTAAGGCTACCTATATACTGTACTATTGAATAAGACTACACAAACCTACTACTTCCTCTACCTGTACTCTCTTAACAGTTGAGCTGCCTTAGACTGAATGAGTCAATACTCTATCTTCTAATATTAAGCTCCTACCTACTGTCTCTCCTCCTCTGTCTCAGACTAACATGAATGTTAATAAGGACATACAACTGATAGTTCTAGACTAAGTTGACACAACTCTACCTAGTGACTTTGTACTTCTAAGTGTTGAGTCTTACTCTCTACACAATAGTTCAGAAGGAGTCAACCCTTCACATTGTACTTCTCCTATACTACCTACTGTATAAACTATACTCATACTTTAATATTTGTATAAACTTTACAATTGCCCCTATTGTGCTCAAACTTTCCCCTTTACAAATATGTGTTTACTCAAAATAAAGTACACATATTTAGAACCACCACCTTACCCTGCCTACAAGACTAAGGCAGAGTGTATTCCTACTCAGCTAACTAGTCTAACACTCTCACCACTAACACAATGTATCTGTACTTATTATAGTGTAAATGTTCTACAGACTAACCCTAGACTGTATCTTTATAAGGAATAGTTCAGACACACATTCTTCCCTATTAATCAAACTAACAACCCCTTATAGAATGTGTTGAGAGAGGGTTATGTGAGAGGCTTAGAGGGATCACACAAAGAGGGGGGATAGTGGACTCAGCTTACTCTACTTAGTGTCATTGTCTGTTGATTCAGTAGGTATATATAATATGTAGCTATGTCTTGAGTATGTCTGTTACTTATATGCATCATTCCATATATGTTAACACTCCCCTTCAAACATATATTAGTTTAATAATATGTTTGTTTTGCAACTATTTGTTTATTTGATTTGTAGTTATTTTTATTTTTATTTTTAGGAGTAGTTATAGCACTGCTACCACTCCCCTTCAAACATTTATAAGTTGGCCAGACCTATAAGATGTTTGATTTGCAGATTGTTCCAACATTTTTATTAGTATTGTATCTGCATCATACATTGTGTCTGTATTATATTTGCTTGTGTATCACATATAATAATATCATTTGTATAATATAAATGTGTTGTTTGTATCATATATTTTGGTCCACTGTGTGTTAACTTTGTGCTTTGTTAGATATTTATTAAGTTTTCGTTTGGTGTCATGTTATTAGTTCTGTACTTTGTTCATTGTTATATTATTAAGTTTTTGTTTGTTGTCTTGTAGACTGTTTGACATGATTGAAATTGTTCAGAGTTAATCTGAAGTTCATACATAGTTTACTGTTCAATGACAGTATTGTTTTCACAATAAATCGTTCAAAATTGTTATTAATATCATATGTGCTTCAGAGACCTGCAGAATCTTATGAGCACTGTGTAAGATCATAAATCGTGTGTTTTATTTATTAAATTTGCTCGAGTATTACTAGTAATTTCTTTTTACTTTGCTGTGAAACTAATGAATCATGCTAGTAAAATGTATTGGTGTTGCAATGATATCCTTCTTTAATCATTGCTGTCTGTGTTTGTCTACGTTTGTATATGTGTTAAACATTCAGCAATAGCTGATTTATGTCTTTGGATTGAAGCTTTACATTGATTGTATATCAGTAATATCAATAATACTATTTGTTTTTGCCAGATTACTTCATTCTAAGATCAATAAGGTTTTATACTAACATATATTTGTTGCATAGATATTATATCTGGCTGCAGGCAGCTCACTATGTGTCTAGGTGCATCATATATGTATTATATCATGAATGTATTGTTTGTTCGTTTGCTTTACATTATTGTATATATTTGTATATTAATGTTGTGTTCTGTAATGAATTGTTTCTGATACATCCTGAGTAACTATGTAATCTGTTGTATTATTTCTTCAATAGCCAACATAATTATCTGTTGTAAATTGTTAGTAACGTACGTTTGTATTATTTGTTATTAACAGTGTTATTGTGAATTGTTGTGATTGTGATGTTATGAATATTTATTAGTATTATAGCTATTGTTCTTTGCTTTTTCTTTTTGCAAAGCATAGTGTATTGTAACACAATCTACATATAAGTGATATATCAGATTATGTTTACTATAATAGTCTCCTAGCATACTTTAGTTAATCTAGTAGTATGTGCAATTGTAGTATTTGTTCAACGTTTTATTTGTTAATTGATTTGCTAGGTAAAGCATTTTATATATTGGTTTTATTTATTTTATTTGAATCATTGTATAGATATACTTATTAGTATCTATCCAATGTATTTCATAATGTTATAATGCTGTTCATGCTTGTATTAATTGCACAGTGAGGGCAAATTAATTGTTTGTACAAGAATCAATTTAATAGTTTTATTTGATTATATGTATGTGCTCCATACTTGTTTGTATAGTTATTATCTTTGTATTGTTTGATTGTAGTTGCAAATTATATTGCAATTATATTTGTATTATTGTATGGATATATTATTTATTGTTTTATGTACGTTCCAAAGTATTATTTTTGTTATTCATCACTTTTATCCATGAACTATAGTCCAGATTGATGAATTATTTTGTTATATGATGTGATAATTGTCTGTATTTTATTTATTTTTGTATTAAACGTTGTTAAGTTAATCAGATTATTATATTAATATTATTTGCCAAGTATGAGCATTCGTTTCATAGTGGAATTATTATTTATTTAACATTGAAGTTCAATTACACATTGTGTTGACTTCCATTATTTGTTCCAATCAACAATTACATAGCTACATATTATATATACCTACTGAATCAACAGACAATGATGCTAAGTAGAGTGAGCTGAGTCCACTATCCCCCCTCTTTGTGTGATCCCTCTAAGCCTCTCACATAACCCTCTCTCAACAGGTTATGAGCCTTGCACTCCCTACCTACACTTTATCTACACTCTACTATGTCTATGCTCTATGCAGTTCTATGCATCACATGCACACACACAGTATACTACAATGCAGAACTTGACTCACCTGTCTGAGTATCCCAAACACAAATTGATACACTGCAAACACACAATCTACCATACTACATACAACCCAGACATTATATGATTGTCATCTTAGTGATTATAATCATTGGCCCAGTAATAACATAATCTATGCAGGCAATGCTGAAACTACAATGAGTATCACTTACTACAACATTTAATCACTAAAATATTCTATAATATTACAGAGATCATGTTATTATAAATAACTGATCATACTACAGACAAACGTTAGAAGGATTGAGAAAGCAAACACTACTCATCTGCTATTAATATTATAATAGTACAAATGATAGACACTGTCAACAAACATGCATATGTTATAACATAAATCAAATAATAACATATATGACAATATCACAGCCAAACAATTAATGTAAGACATGTCTCAGATATGTCAGACATGTCAGATATGAGATAAAACAAGTTAGCAGATATCCATCTGATATCTAAGACATCTGATATCTATGCACTAATACAGTTTATGAAAGCATACAACTATCTACAGACAAATTAACAATAATAATAATAATAATAAAGTTACAAAGTACATTACAGTAACTATGGTACAGGAATGAGTACACAATTATAGTCTTTAAACAAATAACAATACTTTACACCTATGATAGTGTAAACATATAATAACAATGTATAATAATGGCAAATGGTAGAATAATACCTCTACCATTACTACAACAATGTAACAGAACATATTTAATCACACAGAATGTAGATATACTTTAACAAAGTATAAATAAACTTATATTGAAGCTACAAAGCTTATATACAAGTGAAGTACTATGCTAATATGGCTAGTACAACAAACAACAGAAAAACTATGACAGACACACTTATTATAATGATTACAAACGAAAACAATCATAATATAATAAGATTAAATAAATTAATAAAATGTTTAACACATTATCTCAGACAGTATAATATATAAAGAAAAGCAGACACAAGCATATCTATTACATCTTATCAGAGATATGAATAGATGCACAACTGATGTTGTAACTGCAAACACACAGAAGATTTCTTAGCACGTTTGAAATATTACAGACATATTACAAACATCACATTAAAATTTATAAAACAAACAGCACAATGTTACAGTGTAATGTTTAAACAAAATGATGTATGTCAAACATTACAAGTTAACTTAAAACATACTGTTATATTATAACACATACTGACAAATGCACGAAAGTAAAATAATGAAGTACTAACACTACTTGTTGGATTACAAATACATGAAAGAAAATCAACAATGTACTTATGTACTTACACTACTTGTCAATTACTCAAAGAATAACCTTCTCAAATTGAAGGGGAGTAATTGAATAATATACACACTAATAATGAACATTGAATTCTTAATGCAGACATATTGACTACATCACTAAGTGAAATCTGTGATGAATCTGACAAATCTGTTGAACATGAAATACCTTATTAAAGAATATAAAAGTTATACATCACATAACATTTTCAATGCTTATAAAAGTTATTCAAACAGATAATTAATAAATTAATAATAATAAAGCTTAGAAATGGCACATATTCCCAAAGTGTTCTTTACAGCAAATGTGCAAACGTTCACAATGCAAAACTGCAGATGAACAAATGAATATTCATGACACAGAAACATTGATCTTATTACTGATTCTAAAAAACAATAAGTAATAGAAGTTACAGACAGATATAACAGATCACAAAGAGGGGGGATAGTAGACTCAGCTTGCTCTACTTAGCATCATTGTCTGTTGATTCAGTAGGTATATATAATATGTAGCTATGTCTCAGGTATGTCTGTTGCTTATATGTGTCATTCCATATATGTTAACAGAATGATAGCTCTAAACCTTACACTTTACACACCTGACCCTTTGCCTGTATACACAAAGGGTACTCTAAGTCATACACAACAAGGAAAGCCTACTTCTCACACATGTTGAAGGAGTACAGAGAATTTGCACAGGTGCCCAAACACTTTGTGTAATTGATTAATACTTGTATTAACTGTAGCCATATTCTTACAAACAAGACTACTTACAAATACTATACAAACAATGTTAAAACATACAGGCTGTATATAGAGCAATGGCTGACCACATTAAGCAGTTTCTTTATTTACTGCTGTTTTCATAATTTCTTAGAATGGCAAGTCACACGTCTTTTAGTGACTCTAAGTCACAAAAAATAAAGAAAACACTGTATCTTACTCAAATCTCAACAGAATCACCTCAGATAAGTTTCTAAATTCATGTTTCTGTTGCCATTGTATAATTATTTGGTAATAAATTTGGTATAATGCACTGTCCCTCCAATACAATTGCAAATACTTATTTTAAGTATAGTTTTCTTATATAATTTTTCCTGGTCCCAAATTTGTTACTACAAGTCTATAAAATGGTCCATTCTGTCAGTATAAACTTATTTTGAATTTATAAAATGGTTATAAGATTATATTCTTACTAAATATACCTTTTTCAAAAATAATTAAAATATGTAAAAAATACAATGTTTTCTACATCTTTTATCAACCTACAGAAGCTTATTCCAAGCTAAACATGTATTTCTAAATTCATAATATGTGATATATAGTATTCTGAAACAGATTATGTGACTATATACTCAGGAATAGGACCAGGAGAAAATATATAAGAAAACTCTAGATAAAATAAGTATTTACAGTTTTATCAGAGTAAAAATTCATTGTATCAAAATATTTCTCTAATTATTATATAAATGCAACATAAATATGAGTTTAGCAACTTATTTCAAGCAAATCTGTTAAGATTTGAGTGAGATACAGTATTTTCTCTATTTTTTGTAACTTAGAGTCATTAAAAGATGTGTGACTTGCTATTCTAAGAAATTATGAAAACAGTAGTAAATACTTAGTTTTTTATATTTTCCTTCTTTATATGAGTCACAGCTACATTCTGATCTACCCCTTCACTTTCCTTGGGTAGTGTGGCAACACAGGTCTTTCTTTACTTTCATACCTGTTAGTAACCCTTTAGGCCCTGCTCGGTTGCACTGGTCGCGCGACCAGTGCCTGCCAAATTCTCAACCACTGGTTGCGTGACCAGTGGTTGCAAACCATCAACCATCAGACGTGTTCGGGAGCACGTCTGGTTTGGTGATAGCGTGACACTGCTTGGCTCTTACCACTCCTACCCTGTGCACTATGCTCTCCAGCTTTCCTCGTTGCTGCTCCTCTTTCTTTTTTTCTTTTTTTTTGTAGTATACTGCTCTACCTGTATTCTGCTTTACTTTTGCCAATCCAAGCTTCGGATTCCAACCAGTAATCTTGAAATCTGTCAAATCTGCCTGCATATATGCCCCCTACAAGAAATTCACGTGCTAATAAGGAGAACGAACCAATTACTCGCCCTACTGTTCGTCAGAAGGCAAAATGGACTCTTATGGACGATACAAAGCTGGTTGAATGTCTTGAATACCAGAAGAGTATAGGCAACCAGTCTGATAGTGGTTTCAAATCAATCACTTGGACGTATGCTGCTTCTGAGCTTAACAAAGTTGTTGTTGAGGGTGGGGAGAAGTCGGCTAGTGGTGTTAAGGATCATTGGCAGCAAGTAGTATGTATTCACTCAGTAAACATAACCTAAAAGCTTCCCTCCTAATGTCTCTTATCTTTAGTTGAAGTCAGGATATGTTGCAATTGATTGGCTTCTTCACAAAGCCTCTGGTTTTGGGTGGGATTCTACTCGTCATCTTGTTACTGCAGATGATGATGTATGGACCCGACTTATAGAGGTATGCCTTCGTTTTTGTATGTATTATGTATTTTACATATTAATACTGGATGCATGCAGGCTCATCCAAAGTATGGAATATGGCGGACACGGCCATTTCCACTCTTCAATTCTATT
>NW_006760386.1:8538029-8544549 GCF_000271605.1 Fomitiporia mediterranea MF3/22
CTCCCTTCCCACCCAGATAGTATAAATGCCACTCGCAAGTCCATAGTGCAAACAACAAGACAATTTTGTGTAATAGTGCCTTTTCGATTTCGATAACGGGGGAGGTGACTTTCAGGAACAAAAGATGCTATATGAGTTCCATCAAGTGCACCAAGTACATCCTTAAAAAAAGGATATAACTTAGGACTTGAAAGGATCTCTGGAGGTGTCCTATCAGCTGGGGGGAGCTTGATATAACGAGTATAGAATTTCTTGAAAGTAACCATTCTAAGAATTCGATGAAAAGTTCTAATTTAATACAAAATATTAGTAAATACTTAGAACAATCAAATAAAACAAAATATTACTTAGAAATTGTATCTCCACTCCTTTGAAACCTCTCCCTAGCAGTCCTGGTAGAAGCTCCATGTCTAATAATATAGATAAAAATTGCTAGTTGTTCATCCATGGACATGTTTTTTGTAGACCCAAAGCTTGAATACATTTGAAGCTCTTGCTTCAGTTTAGTAAAAACAAGCTGGGACATGCCCATAGAGTCAAAGAACCGGACTGGATGACCATGTAGAATCTCCTGGACCCATTCTTCACCGGTTTGCTTTCCAGTATACATAGGAGACTTTATGAGATGAGTATTAGCATATTTTATAATAGCAAGCCCAGTAAGAGGTATAATAGCAGCAGCATGTAATTGCTTCTTCTTGTACTTCTCAACAGCCTCTAGGAGGGCTTTGCCAGTGCTGGACTTTGTACGACCCATCAGGAGATCATGTATATGTGTAGAAAATTTTAGTTTATTTAATTACTACACTAGTGACAAGTTGTGACAGGGACGGTTGGTGGTTTACACTACTGGTTGATGGTTGCACCGGAAATCGCCGACCATCAACCACCAACCTGCGGTCGCACCACCAGTGCAACCGAGCAGGGCCTTAGTAATTTGCAAGGGTGTTAGGATAGGGAGTTTTGAATAGTACTTAGATATATGTGTATATATGTATGCTCTTATATACTAGATACATTGTGCTATACTAGTAAATGAGATGTAAGACACAGTGTGTTGAATACTCCCCTTCAAGCCCTAATATTCTGTTATTAACATTGAAGACCTATAAATTCTATTAGGTGCTTGATTTGAGGGATGTAAAGTGCTTTCATAAGAATGTCTGCAAGTTGGTTCTGTGTTTGAACATAATGTATGTTGACATAGTTGTTCTGAATGTAACAGTGGACAAAGTCCTTTCACAAATCAAGGTGTTTTGTTTAAGTGTTGAAAGTGATCTCCTCAGATTTGACAGTTTGTATTACTCCCTGATTGTTGTAATAGACTATAATGGGTACTGATTCTGTCTGTAGTACTTCCTCAGCAAGTTGTTTGAGCCAAATGGCCTCTTGAGTTGTGTATGCTAGCACTTGTAACTCTACTTCATAAGTCAATAGTAGCACCAGGTTCTGTTGTTTGCTTGACCAAGATATTGTTTGCTTTCCCAGCTAGAATACATATCTGTTAATTGATCAGTGTTCTTCTGTCATTTGTCTGTCAGTATCACAGTACCCTCATATGGTCAATGTATTTGTGCCTCCAAGATGAAGCCAGTAGTTTGTAGTTTCTTTTAGGTACTAGAAGTAATGTTTTACTGCTTTGTAGTAGCTCATATTTGGTTGTTGTAGATAGTGTGCTAATTGGCCTGTAATGTATACTGAGTACAATCTACTGTATAGTATAATGATCCTACCATGTTCATGTATGGTATTGTTCACATAAATCGTTTGTTGTCAATTGTATCATTCATACTTGTTAAGTATGTCCTAAGCATTATAAAAGTTTGTAGTGGTTTTTTGTTCTTGAGCTTAAAGCATTGTATTATACTCTAGATATAGTGTCTTTACTGTAAGCAGATTGTTCTCTGTTGTCTATTTCTTTGGATTTCAATTCCTAGAAGCTAGTGTATTTTGTTTCTGTCTATAAATGTAACATATTGTTTTAATACTTCTTTAAATGTGTTCACTATAGTAATGTTTTCACTAATAATAGTAATATTGTTGACATGCATGAATGTTATTAATATTGTTTCATTATGCCTCTTCTTATAGAATACAGTGTTATTATAGTTTGCTTGTTACAATCCTATTTTATGTAGTATATCTGTAATTTTCTTATACTATTGTTGTCCTGCTTGTTTTAGTCTGTATAGTACTTTATTTAATTTTAGCACTTGACCAGGTTTGATATTGTTTAGTAATTTACCTGGTAGAGGTCTCACATAGATATGTTTGTCTTTGTTTAATTCTCTGTAAAGATATGCAGATTTTACATCTATTTAATGTATTTCATAGTCTTTAGATGCTGCCCAGCTTAATAATAATTGTACTGTAGTTAATTTTGTAACTGGAGCAAATAGGTTGTCTGAATAGAAATCTATTCTATCCTTTTGTGTATAACCCTGTACTACTAGTTGTACTTTGTATTTGTCTATGTTACTGTTAGCTAGTTGTTTTAATTTGTAGACAAATCTTGTTCCAATTATATTTGTATCTGTTGGTGGGTATGTGTATTCCTATGTATTACATAATTGTTTTGCTATTATTTCTTTGTTCATAGCTTTGATCCATTGTGCTTTATTGTTATTTGTTATAGTGTTGTAATATGTTAATGGATTGTTATATACTTTGTTAAGTAGTTTGTTAAATTCTGTTAGATATATTGCTAGATTTATTTCATTGTTATAGTTTAATCCTCTAGTATGTTTTGTTACTTGTTGTTCATGAGTTGATCATTGTAACTCATTATTGTTATCATTATTATTTGTTCTGTTCATTCTGTTTGTATTATTATTATTATTACTGTTATTATTATTTGTTCTGTTTGTTCTGTTTGTATTATTATTATTACTGTTATTTGTTCTGTTATTTGTTCTGTTAGTTCTTTTTGTTCCATTATTATTGTTATTATTATTATTCTCCCCTTCAATTCTAGATGATTGTATATCTATGAATTGTAGGTTTTGTTTGACCATTATTTTATTATTGTACTATGTTATATAGCCTTTACTTTTGTTATCATTGTCTAACCATTGTGCATATTTACCTCTAGGCTCTAGTTTGTGTGTATTTTTGTTCTGTATGATACAATATGCTCTGAATTCTTGTATGTTATTAATAGCATATTGTTTGTTAAACTGTTTGTAATATAGTGTTGCAAAATTTATTACAGTGCATAGTGTTCAATTGTGGATAAATGTTTAGTATTGTACAGTATATACCTATAATTTTGTGGGTAATTTAGACATTAATAGACATGTTCATACTCTGTTAAATATTGTTTTGTGCATATGTTCTGCAACTCTGTTTTGTTGTAGAGTATCATGTACCATTAATTGTTGTATAATTCCTTGACTTTCTATGTACACTATAAAGTCATTACTTAGGAAGACAGTATTGTTATCACTTTATAGTGTTTTTACTTTTACACTGTATTGTATAAATAGTTTTGTAGTGTATTTGACATATTCAGTAAATGCATCACTTTTATAATGTATAAGTATCATATCTGCCCATTGTATAGTGTCATCAACAATTGTAAGTATGTATTTGTATTTGCTGTATGCTTGTATAGGTGCTAGACCCTATATATTAATATGTAAACATTCTCTGTATGTTTTAGAAATTGCAGACATTTGTATTTTAGGTATATTATTACATTGTATGTTTGCATGCATACAATCATTACATTGTATGTTCTTATCATCTGTTACTTTTTGTTGTATTATTTCAGAGTGATTTTGTATGAGTTTGTATAAATACTCAAAGTTAATATGACCCATTCGTTTGTGTAAGTCAATTATAGTTATTGTGTTAATGTTCTGTTAGTAATGATGATACAATACTATTATATATAACTTATTACATACTTGTATTTCTCCAATCTTTTTATTTGCAGGTGAATAGATAGTACATGTATTATTCATTTTTACTAATTTGTATCCTGCTTGCATAGTAATGCTTTACTAATTAATGTGAAGTTTAGATTGGGATAATAGTATATGTTATGTAGTATAATACTGCTTACATTTGTTTTGTTTGTTCTGTATTTGTTGTTTGCATCTTATTGTATTCTAATTATTATCACTCTACTTTGTCTGAGTGTGATTATTGTTTTGTTTGCAATTGTAACATTTATAGGGTTTGTATATTATACATTTGTTAATTGAAAGAGGTAGGGTGTAGTATGAATATTAGCACCTGAATTGAGTATGTCAATACAATGTGTAAGTTTTGTTGTTCTGTAAGAACATGTATTAATGTATATGTTTGGGTTATATTTGTTAAGGAATTTGTCAAGCATGAATTCCCCTTGTATTTCTTGCATTTGTTCATTGTTTATAGTGTCTAGTGTTAGTATTTTGTTTACTTTGTCAATAAACACTACTGGGTCTGTAAGTATAGTACTCATTGTTTGAGCCATAATTTGTTGTGATGTGGATGCATTTGTCATTGTTATCATTTGCTTTTTTCATGCTTTCTTCATAGTGTCTGTTACTAGACTGTAGTACTCTTTAGACATATGTTCATATTTGTTACAATTGTAACATTTCATTGTCTTGTAAGGCTTTATGTTGCCTCCACTGTGTCCTTGTCCTCTTGTTTGACCTTGTGTAGACCCTGGAGATAGAGGATGATTATTTGTTAATTTATTATTATTATTTAGCATACTATGTTTATTCTGGTGGTTCTGTGTTTGCTACTCAGTAAATACATTGTATAATTCATAAATTAATTTTGCTGGTGTGAACACCTGACACTGAGCTGTAGTAACTGTGGGTAGGCTATTGTAATGTATGTTCTGCTTATTAATCATTATTACAACCTACTTGTACTCTCTTAGAGTAGTGAGATTTATTGCTGAGATATAAGTATTATTATCTGGTACTTTGCTGTGAGCTACCAGTTGTGTATAGACTTGTTCTATTTAGTCTAGTGTCTTGTCAAACTGTGAAACGTGTCCTCTAGCTGTGAACAGTGCTAATATATTGACTGTGTGAGTCAACATGGTTTGTACATCATATTAATCAGCTAGTGCCTGTATAAGGTCTTTTGTTGTTTTGTGTATTGTAACATTAGCATACACTGTATCTGATATTGTCTTTGTTATGAAATGATACAATAGTTTCCCTGTGTGTATACTGCCTGCATCTGTACTAGGGGGATTGTTTGTAAGATGGTCACTGAGCAGTATTGCTACTAGTGCATTCATAATACATAGTTGCCATATCTTATAGTTCTTTGTGCCTGTAAGCTTCTCTATGTCTTTAAAGAATGTATTAAGTTGATTGTCATCAATTTTTAGAGACTCAAATGTTAACATAGATTGTACCATTGTTAGAGGCATTGTGTTTGTAGGTGGAGCACTAGTACTAGGAGGGGGGGTAGATGTCTGAGGTAGAGGTGGTGTTTGTGGTGTCATTTGTGTCAATGGTGCTATTCACAAGCTGGCAAGGCTCATAACCTGTTAGGGCAGGGAGTTTTGAATAGCACTTAGATATATGCACATATATGTGCACCCTTATATACTAGATACATTGTGCTATACTAGTAAATGAGATGTAAGACACAGTATGTTGAATACAGGGTGATACCTGCAAATAGAACAAGGCTCTGCTCCAGTTGGGCTATCTTGTCAGCCACAGTCAGGGTGTGTTTTATGTAGTTGTTTTTGCATCATGTTTTATCTCTAGTCTACACAATGGCAACCTCCTACCTTCATCATCTCCCCAACCCTCTGCCCCCAACACTATGTTGTTACTTCTGTTCTCTCTAGTCAAGTCCTCTGCTTGCAAGCATCCTACCAGCAGGCACTCTGCCTGCTACAACATAGACAATAAACATTACTGTACTTGTCTCTCTAATCTGCTGTTACAATTATAGTTACTGTTGTCTGGTCCAGGACCACTGTGGACCAGGTCCGGACCTGGACTGGATCTCTGGTCCGGTCCGATTGAGGTCCGGTCCAGTTGGGTCCAACAGGGGTCCAGTCCACAGTCCAGCGTTTGACAAAAATTTCCGGACTGCTTTGGACTGCCTGGACCCTGGACCAGACTGTGGACTGTTTATATTGTAGATACTACTTCTTTAAGGCATACAAATGGACTGTACAGAGCCTAATAGATGTGAACTACTCTTACATATATTGTATAGTGCATTGTATACCCTTTAAGCATACAAATAGACTATACTGTGTCTTACAGATGTAAACAGCAGTTTACATTGACTGTGGGAACTGATTTCTATTACACTAGTACTTCTTCTGTTTTACACTTAGTATAATACAAATAATAAAAGTAATTGTATTCTGATACATATAAGCTTACATATATTCAGAAACATATTATTATAGTACTTAATAGTATATCTATCTCATATAATATGTTAATAAGACAGAATTATTTTAATATATATTATATAATTGGTCCAGAGGTCCGGACCGGGTTCGGACCTGGACTGGACCGCTGGTCCGGTCCATAAG